>NW_027397064.1:104159507-104366672 GCF_003265705.2 Callorhinus ursinus
AGACGAAATCTAGGTCTCCTACTCCTCCGCCATCTTGCTCCGCCTTAGAGTTTTCTGTATATAAGACCATGTCATCTGCAACAGGGACAATGCTATTTCTTCTTTCCTGACTTGAATGCTTTTTATTTGCTTTTCTTGCCTAATTGCTCTGGCTAGAACTTCCTATACTAAGTTAGATAAAAGTGATGAGAATAGGCATTTTAGTTTTTCACTATTGAATATGATGCTAGCTGTAGGCTTTCATATGTGTCCTTTATTATGTTGAGGTAATTTTCTTTTATTTCTAATTTTTGAAGTTTTATCATGAAAATATATTGAATTTTATCAATGCTTTTTCTGATCTATTTAGATAACCATGCAGGTTTTATCCTTTTTCTGTCAATGGGGTATATCACATGAATTCGTTTTTGTATGTTGAAACATCTTTGCATCCCAGGCTTAAATCCTACTTGGTCATTCTCTGTGATGCTTTTATTGTGTTGTTGAATTCAATTTGCTAGTGTTTTGTTAAGGACTTTTTCATCTACATTTATTAGTATACTGGCCTATTGTTTTCTTTTCTTGTAATAACTTAGTTTGGCTTTTGTATCAGGGTAATGCTAACCTCATAAAATGAGTTTGAAACTGTTCCTTCCTTGTCAATTTTCTGGAAGAATTTGAGAAAAATTGCTGTTAATTCTCTTTTATTTATTTATTTATTTTTGACCATATGGGTATTTTATTTTTTAAATTATGTTATATTAATCACCATACATTACATCATTACTTTTTGGTGTAGTGTTCCTTGATTCATTGTTTGCATATAACACCCAGTGCTCCATTCAGTACATGCCCTCCTTAATACCCATCACCAGGCTAACCCATCCCCCCACCCCCTCACCTCTAGAACCCTCAGTCTGTTTCTCAGAGTCCGTAGTCTCTCATGGTTCATCTCCCCCTCCGATTTCCCCCCCTTCATTTTTCACTTCCTGCTATCTTCTTCTTTTTTTAACATATCATGTATTATTTGTTTCAGAGTTACAGGTCTGTGATTCAACAGTCTTACACAATTCACAGCACTCACCATAGCACATACCCTCCCCAGTGTCGATCACCCAGCCACCCCACCCCTCCCATCCCCCACCACTCCAGCAACCCTCAGTTTGTTTCCTGAGATTAAGAATTCCTCATATCAGTCAGTGAGGTCATATGATACATGTCTTTCTCTGATTGACTTATTTCACTCAGCATAACACCCTCCAGTTCTATCCATGTTGTTGCAAAGGGCAAGATTTCATTCCTTTTGATGGCTGCATATATACCACTTCTTCTTTATCCATTCATCTGCGGATGGACATCTTGGCTCTTTCCATAGTTTGGCTATTGTGGACATTGCTGTTGTAACACGTAACCCTTCAGATCCCTACATTTGTATCTTTGGGGTAAATACCCACTAGTTCAATTGCTGGATCGTATGGTATATGGTAGCTTTATTTTCAACTTTTTGAGGAACCTCCGTACTGTTTTCCAGAGTGGCTGCACCGGCTTGCATTCCCACCAAGAGTGTACGAGGATTCCCCTTTCTCCACATCCTCTCCAACATCTGTCATTTCCTGACTTGTTAATTTTAGCCATTCTGACTGGTGTGAGGCAGTATCTCATTGAGGTTTTGATTTGGATTTCCCTGATGCCGAGTGATGTTGAGCACTTTTTCATGTATCTGTTGGTCATTTGGATGTCTTTTTTGGAAAAAGTTTGTTCATGTCTTCTGCCCATTTCTTGATGGGATTATTTGTTCTTTGGGTGTTGAGTTTGATAAGTTCTTTATAGATTTTGGATACTAGCCCTTTATCTGATATGTCATTGCAAATAATCTTCTCGCATTCTGTCGGTTGTCTTTTGGTTTTTTGGACTGTTTCTTTTGCTGTGCAAAAGCTTTTTATTTTGATGAAGTCCCAATATTTCATTTTTACCCTTGCTTTCCTTGTCTTTGGCAATATTTCCAGGAAGAAGTTGCTGCGGCTGAGGTGGAAGAGGTTGCTGCCTGTGTTCTCCTTTAGGATTTTGAGGGACTCCTGTCTCACATTTAGGTCTTTCAACCATTTTGAGCCTATTTTTGTGTGTGGTGTAAGGAAATGGTCCAGTTTTATTCTTCTGCATGTCCAATTTTCCCAACACCATTTGTTGAAGAGACTGTCTTTTTTCCATTGGACATTCTTTCCTTCTTTGTTGAAGATTGGTTCACCAATGATATGATACTTTATGTGGAAAACCCAAAAGACTCCACCCCAAAACTGCTAGAACTCATACAGGAATTCAGTAAAGTGGCAGGATATAAAATCAACACACAGAAATCAGTGGCATTCTTATACACCAACAACAAGACAGAAGACAGAGAAATTAAGGAGTCAATCCCATTTACAACTGCACCCAAAACCATAAAATACCTAGGAATAAATCTAACCAAAGAGGCAAAGGATCCGTACTCAGAAAACTATAAAATACTCATGAAAGAAATTGAGGAAGACACAAAGAAATGGAAAAACGTTCCATGCTCATGGATTGGAAGAACAAATATTGTGAAGATGTCAATGCTACCTAGAGCCATCTACACATTCAATGCAATCCCTATCAAAATACTATCCACTTTTTTCAAAAAAATGGAACAAATAATCCTATAATTTGTATGGAACCAGAAAAGACCCCAAATAGCCAGAGGAATGTTAATTCTCTTTTAAATGTTTGATAGAATTTACCAGTAAAACCACCTAGTTCTGAGCTTTTATTCGTATATATATGTATTTAAATCCTGATTTAATCTCCTTACTAGCTACAGGTCTGTTTAAACTTCCTGTTGATTCAGGATTCAATCTTGGTAGGTTGTATGTTTCCCAAAATTTATTTATTTATTTTAGTTTATCCATTTTCTTGGTATGTTATTGCTCATATTAATTTCTTCTAATCCATTTTGTATTTCTGTGACATCAGATTTAATATCTCATCTTCATTTCTGATTGTATTTATTATAGTCCCTCTCATTTTTCTCTGTCTAGCTAAAGGTTTGCTAATTATATCTTTTCAAAAAACCAGCTCAGTTTTATTGATTTTTTTCTATTCTCTATTTTGTTTATTTCTACCTTTTGTTGTTTTATTTTTCCTCTTCTTTTTTATACCTTTCTAAAATTCACAAGGAACCCAAAGGATCTTGAATAGCCAAATCAACTTGAGAACGAACAAAACTGAAGGCATCATATTCTCTGATTTCATAATATATTACAAAGCTAAATTAATCAAAACAGTGTGGCGCTGTCATAATGACAGACATATAAACCCAATAAAACAGAAGAGAGAACACAGATATAAGTATGCACATACATGGTCAACTGATTTTTGACACGGATATCAAGACTATACAATAGGGAAAGGATAGTTTCTTCAACAAATGATGCCAGGAAAACTGGATATGCACAAGAAAGCAAAACAAAACAAAAAGCCCGAAAGAAGAAAGAAAGAAAGAAAGAAAGAAAGAAGGAAAGAAAGAAAGAAAGAGAGAGAGAGAGAGAGAGAGAGAGAGAGAAAGAAAGAAAGAAAGAAAGAAAGAAAGAAAGAAAGAAAGAAAGAAAGAAAGAAAGGAAGGAAAGAGAGGAGGAAAGGGAGGAGGAAAGGGAGGGAGGGAAGGAGTGAGGAAGGAAAGAGGGAAGGAAGGAAGGAAGGAAGGAAGGAAAGAAGGAAGGAAAGAAGAAAGGAAAGAAGAAAGGAAGGAAGGAAAAAGGGAGGAAGGTAGGTAGGGAAGGAAGAAAGAAAAAGAAAGAAATCCTTATTTCATACCACACACAAAATCAACTCAAAATAAATTAAAAACTTAAATATTAGATTCCTAGAAGAAACTGCAAAACTCCTATAAGAAAACGTAGGGGGAATGCTTCATGACATTATCCTTAACAATGATTTCATGGATAAGACACCAAAAGCACAGCCAGCAAAAGCAAAAATAGCCAAGTAAGACTAAATCAAGCAAAAGCATCTGCATAGCAAAGGAAATACTCAACAGATTCAAAAGACTTCCTGTAGAATGGAAGAAAATATTTTTAAACTGTATATTTGACAAGTTAATTTCCAAAATTTATAAGGAATTCCTACATCTCAACAGCAAAAAATCTAATAACCCAATTTAAAAAACGAACAAACCTGTTTTAAGAAAAGTTTAAAAACCCAATTCATGGTTAAAGACATGAATGGACATTTCCCCAAAGAAGACATACAAATAGCCTACAGATATATGAAAAAATTCTCAATGTCACAATTCAAATTCAAATCAAAACTGCAATGCAATATCATGTCATACCTGTTGAAATGGCTATTGTAAAAAAAACTCCAAAGACAATAAATTTGATAAAGTTATAAAGAAACTGGAACACTTGTACACTGTTAATGAAACTGTATAATGGTACAGCCTCTATGAAAAACTGTATGGAGATTCCTCAAAAACCTAAAAAATGGAGATACCATATGATTTAGCAATCCCACTTCTGGGTATTTATCCAGAAGAACCGAAATCACAATCTTGAAGAAATATTAGCACTCCATGTTCATTGCAGTGCACTCCACAATAGCTAAGATATGGCAATAACCAAATGTCCAATGACAGATGAATGGATAAGAACACACACACACACACACACACACACATACACACACACACACACCACACACTGGAGTATCATTTAGCCTTTAAAAAGAAAAGAAATTCCCATTATGTAACAATATGGATGAACCTTGAAGATATTATACTAAATAAAATAAGGCAGTCACAGAACAAATACTGCATAATTCCACTTCTATGAAGTCTCTAAAATGGTCAAACTCATAGGATCAGATAGTGGAATGGTAGTTACTAAAGCCTTACTAAAGAGAGGGGAAAAGGGGGGAGGGTGTTGATAGTCAATGGGCATGAGGTTTCAGTTATGCAAGATGAATAAATTCTGGAGATCTGCTGTAGAACATTGTGCCTATAGTTAAGAATACTGTCTTGTGTATTTAACATTTTCTTAAGATGGCAGATCTCATTTTGAGTGTTCTTACCGTAATAAAATAAAATTTAATAAATTTTAAAATATTGCCAGGTCATGTATTCCCATTCTCTAATAGTGATATCTATAGTCTCTTCTAAGCCTAAACATAAAAATGATTTTACTTCAGCTTAACATTTTGTCTTCTGCACTCACATCCCCTTTCTGACTAATCAGAAATATAAACAACATTGACATATTTACTACTACATATACTATTTATTCTTCTCATTGTGTCTGTATGCATCCCAGGCACAAAATATTTATTCTAGTTTACTAGAAAGGTTCATATTTTACCCAGCACATGGCACACAGACTCATAACTTTGGGCTTTTGCTTTCTCCTGAAATTCCCTCCTTTGCTTCCATAACAGATGAACTTTTCTCATCAGCTCTGGATTAAAAAAAAAAAATTGTCTTGCTGAGTTTCAGGAATGCAGAGTCCATTTCTTCCTGCTCTAGCTTTCCCTGATACATTCATCATTTGGTATATATTTAGTGGTTATGGTGTCTGCCTTACTATCCACCGGTGGGAGCAGTTTGGGAGCAGAGAACATGGCTTATTCATCCTATAGCTAGGGCAGATTTCATGTTGACCTGGCACCTGGTAGGTGTTCAATATGTTTGTTGAATGTATAAACTCCAAATGGTTTGACTCCTCCTATCACAGACTAAACTCCACACAGTAAAACGTCTAGAACTACATTACTCATGGAGTCCTCAGGACTCTGATGACACATCAAAAACATCAAACATGTCTATAGAAATTGCCCAAAAAGAAAATATGTGTTATTTTTGATCAATGTCCCCAATGATCTACTGCTGTGCAGAATTAACCCATGTAAGCAGAAATCGGTATAATTTCATAAGTCTGATAATAGAAGCAAATAGCCTGCATTCCTAAATCAGTCTAAGTAGGGAAATTTGAACTTTGGTAAATTAAACCAAAGTTACCAAGGTCTTTAATATCCTTCTTAGTTACAACACATTATTAAGTATGGTATCATCTTTCCCTGTTTCACTCTAACACATTTGGTCTGGGCTGGCTTCATTTTTTGTTTAATAGTAGAACAAATACCATTACAGAGTTATGCAAATGGTTCAAAATTGTGAGCTGAAATAATTAAAGTCCCGCATATGAAAAGCTTGATCAAGATTAAACTGTATATAAACTTTATTCATACACACATTTTCCCCAAAATCTAATTGAATTCTATCCAATCCTATAGATCTAAAGTTGCACACTAGCAATTCATAGACTCATGCTGAATCACGTTCTCATTTTCATCCAATGAAAAATTGCTAGCAAACCAAGATGTGGATTTTGAAACCCATTAATCAGGTTTTCTAACAAATGAGGGGGGGAGAAAAGATGGTAATACCATTTTACATAGAATTCCAAGAATATGGTAAGAACATTCTTGAGAAACCAACTAAAGTTTCTCCATTCTCAATACAGTTATGGACAAAATGCTTTCTGGAGTTTTAAGTGGGATGACTCTTTCCTAAACCAGGAAATATCATCATACCAAGAAGAGAGAATTGTGCATTAAGAAGTGAAGATACAGAGTCAGTAAATTCCGAGCAATGGAATTTCCTTGAGAAATATTTGTCTAGTAAATTCGGCACCAAACTTTTGAACTGATCATCTATAAACTTAATCTTCTCCAATCTCTAGTCATTTTGACCAAAATCACTGAGCTACAACTTTTTGTTTTTACTCTGAAGTCCTCTTTAAAAAAAAAAAAAAAAGTCCTCTCTAAATAAATTGTTTTCCATCTGTCTTTTTCCCATTATAAATTTTTAAGACAGACTTTATTATGCTAGCTCATTCTGGCTGTATTGAAAACAAATTCTTTTTGAGGATGAGGTATCATCATTTTGATTCTGAAACTTTCTATTAATTCTTCAGAAAATAAGTCATTGTCCACCAGAAACGAATTGTCAGACAAATATAAAACACAGAAAATTTGCCTTGTGCACATTCTACAGTCTTGTTTCCCCAGGGAAATGTGTTTATTGTTGATAACTATGATATTGCTATCCCTATGAAGCTTTGCTATGTGAAAGACATTGAATGGTCCCAAAGAGGACTTGTTGGAAGTTAAATCAACATATTTAACAGCACCAAATTGTGAATAACAATAACTGTTTCATGAGCACTTCAAGCACTAAGCCCTGCATTTCATTTGTAAATTGTCACAACCACCTTGTCATTTGGAGCCATTCCATTTTACAGTTAAAAAGAATTCAAATAATTTGTCCTCTATCATATGTCTAAAGTGAGATGAAAACTTAATATATGACTGATATTCTGGACGCCAAATCTCAAACCCATAAGCTTATTTCTTTGAGCAAGGTGGTAGATGATGTGGTAAACAAAGGCGGAAGAAAAATTATTAAATTTTCTTAGTACCTACAGCCCACTGAAAGTCTTGAAACAGGCAGAGGGACATTCCTCTAGGGACTCAACTGCCTCGATGTCCACACCTTGAAGGCCCACTAAGCCCAACCCCCCACCTATCCTGTAAGTCTGCTTTAACATGTAAAAATTCCTTCAGAAATTATCTTTTATCTCTAAACCCCCAAGATATGTGTTGGTAATCACCCCCTAAGCAATGGCCCACCGATATACATCTGAAGAATCTCATGACTAAGGTCTTATTAGATGGTAATAAATGACGTTTTCCCAACAATAGCTAGCCCCCTCAAGGTCTTGGAAACCTTGCTTTCAAATTCCTCAGATTGTTAAACTATCCCTAACTGCCTCCCAGCTTGAGAGCACATAATGGGCCGCTCCTCATGACCCTGGTGCAGCTCTTTCTGCCCATGGGTCCTGTCCCCATGCTTTAATGAAATCACATTTTTGCACCAAAGATGTCTCAGCTTCAAACCCTGATGTCTTTCCTACATCATTAGAGATACCTAAAGTGAACACAAATGTTGAAAAGAGGTGTACACATTATCTCCTTGTAACTACAAATGTATCTCTGAGAAATGACCTGACATCTGAAGCCAAATAACTACAAAATATGAAACCATGAGTCACTTCCTTCCTTTAAAAAAAATAATTAAAAATCCCTACTTTACCTTTACTATCTTCCACAACAGACATCAAACCCATAACAATCTTTCTACGGGCTGACTCTCAGCTAAATCACTTTTGCATTTGGAGGCCACTAGTAGTTCTGGTTGTCTTCCTCCTAGCATTCTGCTCCCCCCATTCAAGTTCCTTAAACACACCCTCCTCCTCCCAAAGCCCTCAGATCACTTTGTAAGTTACTTTCCCTAGGAAACTCCCTGGCCTCAAAAGAGGTCAAGCACTCTTCTAGGTGTGAGTTCCTAGCATGTTGGATTTGTTCTCCTTGGCATGTAATGCAATTGTAATTGGTTGTCAGACAGGGACAAAATGCAGCTCTCCCTTGACTTATCTTTTTTTTAAGATTTTATTTATTTATTTGACAGAGAGAGATAGCGAGAGCAGGAACAGAAGCAAGGGGAGTGGGAGAGGGAGAAGCAGGCTTACTGCCAAGCAGGGAGCCCAGTGCAGGGCTCAATCCCAGGACCCTGGGATCATGACCTGAGCCAACTGCAGACACTTAACGACTGAGCCACCCAGGCGCCCCAATCTCCCTTAACTTATGATGGGGTTATGTCTTGACAAACCCATGATAAGTTGAAAATATCATAAGTCAAAAATGTCTTTAATATACCTAACCCACACCGTATCTTAGCCCAGCCTACCTTAAGCATGCTCAGAACACTTATATTTGCCTACAATTGGACCAAATCATCTAACACAGAGGCTACTTTATAAACAAAGTATAATATATAAAGTTGAATGTCTCATGTAATTTATTGAATACTATACTGAAAGTGAAAAGCAGAATGGTTGTAAAGGTATAGAATGTATCAATTGTTTACCCTCATGATCACTTTGCTGACTGGGAGCTATGGTTGACTGTCGCTGCCTAGGATCATGAGAGAAGATTGTTACCACATTATCAGTAGCCCAGGAAAAGAGAAATTTGAAATTTGAAATACCATTTCTACTATCACTTTCAGACATCATAAAATGAAAAAAATATATATCAATTGAACCAACTTAAGGCAGGAACCATATGTTTAATAAACCATGAGTATTCATGAGCTTTCACTGCTATTCTATGCCTGCCACTTTCTGGACCTTCCCTTATGTTGATCCGGAGTTGGATGGATCAGGAAACTAGAGGAACTGTAGAAGGTTATGGCCATAGAAGGAAGGGGAGGAGGGACACAGAGTATGTATTGTTAAGTAAATGGGGTAAATTTCTAAAAAATGCTAAAAGTAAAGTGTATATAGGAGGGTTTTTTTTGCCATTATATAACTTTGAAAGTATGCCACAATAAATACCAAAATGTAAAAACCAAAAGAACAACAACAAAAAACAAAAACATGCAGTCAATAAATAACAGGAGTTTTTTTGGAAGATAATCAAAATTGCTCAATAATCTCCAAAGATTAAAAGAATGAGAATGAATGCATTTTATACTTCTAAGGGAAGTGAAATAATGTGAAGATCCAAAATCTACACATTCAACACAAAAGTTTTTTTTTTTTAATTAACATATAATGTATTATTTGTTTCAGAGGTACAGGTCTGTGATTCATCAGTCTTACACAATTCACAGCGCTCACCATAGCACATACCCTCCCCAGTGTCCATCACTCAGCCACCCCATTCCTCCTACTCCCCTCCACTCTAGCAACTCTCAGTTTTTTTTTCCTGAGATTAAGAGTCTCTTACGGTTTGTCTGCCTCTCTGGTTTCATCTCGTTTCATTTTTCCCTACCTTCCCCTATGATCCTCTGTTTTGTTTCTCAGATTCCTCATATCAGTGAGATCATATGATACTTGTCTTTCTGTGATTGACTTATTTCACTTAGCATAATACCCTATAGTTCCATCCATGTGGTTGCAAATGGCAAGATTTCATTTTTTTGATGGCTGTGTAATATTCCATTGTATATATATACCACTTCTTCTTTATGCATTCATCTGTTGATAGACCTCTAGGGTCTCTCCCTAGTTTGGCTATTGTGGACATTGTTGCTATAAACATTTGGGTGCACATACCCTTTCAGATCACTACATTAGTATCTTTGGGGTAAATACCCAGTAGTATACTGTTTTCCAGAGTGGCTGCACCAACTTGGATTCCCAACAGTGTAGGAGAGTTCCCCTTTCTCTGCATTCCCACCAACATCTGTCGTTTCCTGACTTGTTAATTTTAGCCATTCTGACTGGTGAGAGGTGGTATCTCATTGAGGTTTTGATTTGGATTTCCCTGATGCTGAGTGATTTTGACCAATTTATCATGTGTCTATTGGACATTTGGATGTCTTCTTTGCAGAAATGTCTGTTCATGTCTTCTGCCCATTTCTTGATTGGATTAGTTGTTCTTTGGGTGTTGAGTTTGATAAGTTCTTTATAGATTTTGGATACTAGCCATTTATCTGATATGTCATTTGCAAATATCTTCTCCCATTCTGTCGGTTGTCTTTTGGTTTTGTTGACTGTTTCCTTTGCTGTGCAAAAGCTTTTTATCTTGGTGAGGTCCCAATAGTTCATTTTTGCCCTTGCTTCCCTTGCCTTTGGCGATGTTTCTAGGAAGAAGTTGCTGCGGTTGAGGTCGAAGAAGTTGATGCCTGTGTTCTCCTCAAGGATTTTGATGGATTCTTGTCTCACATTTAGATCTTTCAACCATTTTGTGTCTATTTTTGTGTGTGGTATAAGGAAATGGTGCAATTTCATTCTTTTCATTCTTCTGCATGTGGCTGTCCAATTTTCCCAATACCATTGTTGAAGAGACTGTCTTTTTTCCATTGGACATTCTTTCCTGATTTGTTGAAGATTAGTTGACCATAGAGTTAAGAGTCCATTTCTGGGCTCTCGATTCTGTTCCGTTAATCTATGTGTCTGTTTTTGTGCCAGTACCATACTGTCTTGATGATGACAGCTTTGTAATAGAGCTGGAAGTCCAGAATTGTGATGCCACCAGCTTTGCTTTTCTTTTTCAATATTCCTCTGGCTATTCGGGGTCTCTCTGATTCCATACAAATTTTAGGATTATTTGTTCCATTTCTTTGAAAAAAGTGATGGTAGTTTGATAGGGATTGCATTGAATGTGTAGATAGCTCTAGGTAGCATTGACATCTTCACAATATTTGTTCTTCCAATCCATGAGCATGGAACGTTTTTCCATTCCTTTGTGTCTTCTTCAATTTCTTTCATGAGTATTCTATAGTTTTCCAAGTACAGATCCTTTGCCTCTTTGGTTAGATTTATTCCTAGGTACCTTATGGTTTTGTGTGCAGTTGTAAATGGGATCGACTCCTTAATTTCTCTGTCTTCTGTCTTGTTGTTGGTGTATAGAAATGCAACTGATTTATGTGCATTGATTTTATATCCTGCCACTTTACTGAATTTCTGTATGAGTTTTGCAGTTTTGGGGTGGAATCTTATAGTTTTTCCGCATAAAGTATATCATCTGCAAAAAGTGAGAGTTTCACTTCTTCTTTGTCGATTCGGATGCCTTTTGTTTCTTTTTGTTGCCTGATTGCTGAGGGTAGGACATCTAGTACTAAGTTGAACAGCAGTGGTGATAGTGGATATCCCTGCCGCGTTCCTGACCTTAGTGGAAAAGCTCTGAGTTTTTCCCCATCGAGTATGATATTTGCTGTGGGTTTTTCATAGATGTCTTTTATGATATTCAGTTATGAAACCCTAATCCCTACACTGTGAAGTGTTTTAATCAAGAAAAATGTTCTTTGTCAAATGCTTTTTCTGCATCTATTGAGAGATTCGTATGGTTCTTGTTTTTTCTTTTATTAACGTATCGTATCACACTGATTGATTTGCAGATGTTGAACCAAACTTGCAGCTCAGGAATAAATCCCACTTCGTCGTGGTGAATAATCCTTTTAGTGCACTGTTGGATCCTATTGGCTAGTATTGTGAGAATTTTTTCATCCATGTTCGTCAGGGATATTGGTCTGTAGTTCTCCTTTTTGATGGGGTTTTTGTCTGGTTTGGGGATCAAGGTAATGGTGGCCTCATAAAATGAGTTTTGAAGTTTCCCTTTCATTTCTATTTTTTGGAACAGTTTCAGAAGAATAGGTCTTAATTCTTCTTTAAATGTTTGGTAGAATTCCCCTGGGAAGCCATATGGCCCTGGGCCTTTGTTTGTTGTGAGATTTTTGATGACTGCTTCAATTTCCTTAGTGGTTATAGGTCTGTTCAGGTTTTCTATTTCTTCCTGGTTCAGTTTTGGGAGTTGATACATCTCTAGGAATGCATCCATTTCTTCCAGGTTATCTAATTTACTGGCATTGCTCATAATATATCCTTATAATTGTTTTATTTCTTTGGTGTTGGTTGTGATCTCTCCTCTTTCATTCATGGTTTTATTTATTTGGGTCATTTCTCTTTTCCTTTTGATAAGTCTGGCCAGTGGTTTATCAATCTTGTTAATTCCTTCAAAGAACCAGCTCCTAGTTTTATTGATCTGTTCTACTGTTCTTGAGGTTTCTATTTCACTGATTTCTGCTCTGATCTTTATTATTTCCTTTCTCCTGTTGGGTTTAGGCTTTATTTGCTATTCTTTCTCCAACTCCTTAAGTGTAGGGTTAGTTTGTGTATTTGAGATCTTTCTTGTTTCTTGAGAAAGGCTTGTATTACTATATACTTCTCTCTTAGGACCACCTTTGCTGCTTTCCCAAAGATTTTGAAGAGTTGTGTTTTCATTTTCATTTGTTTCTATGAATTTTTTTAATTCTTCTTTAATTTCCTGGTTTACCCATTCATTCTTTAGTAAGATGCTCTTTAGCCTCCATATATTTGAGTTCTATCCAACATTCCTCTTGTGATTGAGTTCTAGTTTCAAAGCATTGTGGTCTGCAAATATACAGGGACTGATTCCAATCTTTTGGTACTGGTTGAGACCTGATTTGTGACCCAGGATGTGACCTATTCTGGAGAATGTTCCATGTGCACTCATGAAGAATGTGTATTCTGTTGCTTTGGGATGGAATGTTATGAATATATCTGTTAAGTCCATATTGTCCAGTGTGTCATTAAAACCTTTATTTCCTTGTTGATCTTTTTCTTGATTGGATGATCTGTCCATTTCAGTGAGGAGGGGTGTTAAAGTCCCTTACTCTTATTGTATTATTGTGTTTCTATGTATGATGTGTTTCTATGATTTTGTTATTAATTACCTTATATATTCGGCTGCTCCCATGTTAGAGGCATAGATATTTAAAATTGTTAGATATTGTTGTAGTGTCCCTCATCATCTCTTATTATAGTCTTTGATTTAAAATCTGATTTGTCTGATATAAGAATTGGCACCCCAGTTTTCTTTTGATGTCCATTAACATGGTAAATTCTTTTCCATGCCCTCACTTTAAATCTGGAGGTGTCTTTGGGTCTAAAATGAGTCTCTTGGAGACAGCATATCAGTGGGTCTTGTTTTTTCATCCAATCTGATACCCTGTGTCTTTTGATTGGGGCATTTAGCCCATTTACATTTCAGTTAACTATGGAAAGATATGAATTTAGTACCATTGTATTGCCTGTAAGGTGACGGTTTCTATATATTGTCTCTATTCTTTTCTTGTCTATGTTACTTTTAGGCTGTCTTTTTGCTTAGAGGACCCCTTTCAATATTTCCTGTAGGGCTGGTTTGGTGTTTGTAAATTCTTTTAGTTTTTGTTTATCTTGGAAGTTTTTTATCTCTCCTTCTATTTTCAATGACAGCCTAACTGGATATAGTATTCTTGGCTGCATATTTTTCTCATTTAGTGCTCTGAATATATCTGCTTGTCCTTTCTGGCCTGCCAGTTCTCTGTGGATATGTCACTGCCAACCTAATATTTCTACCATTGTAGGTTTTAGATCTCTGGTCCCTAGCTGCTCTCAGGATTTTCTCTTTGTCTCTGAGACTTATGAGTTTTACTATTAGATGTCAGTGTTTTGACCTATTTTTATTGATTTTGAGAGGGGTTCTCTGTGCCGCCTGGATCTTGATGCTTGTTTCCTTCCCCAAATTAGGGATGTTCTCTACTATAATTTTCTCCAATATACCTTCTGCCCCCTCTCTCTTTCTTCTTCTTCTGGAATCCCAATTATCCTAATGTTGTTTTGCTTTATTGTATCACTTATCTCTCTGATTCTCTCCTCATGATCCAGTAGTTGTTTATCTCTCTTTTTCTCAGCTTCTGTATTTGCCATCATTTGTTCTTCTATATCACTAATTCTCTCTTCTGCCTCCTTTATCTTAACAGTTAGAGCTTCTATTTTGTTTGCACCTCATTAATAGCCTTTTTGATTTTGACTTGATTAGATTTTAGTTCTTTCATTTCTCCAGAACGAGATTCTCTAATATCTTCTATGCTTTTATCAAGCCCAACTAGGATGTTTATAATTGTCATTCTGAACTCGAGTTCTGACATCTTACTAATGTCTGCATTAATTTGGTCCCTGGCAGTTGGTACTTCCTCTTTTTCTTTCTTTTTTTTTTTTTAGATGAGGTTTTCTGTCTTGTCATTTTGTCCAGAGGAGAATAAATGAATGAGAGAACAAAATGCTAAAAAAGTGCTAAAAGGGTAACAACAGCCCCAGAAAAATATACACTAAACAAATCAGAAGAGACCTAAACAAGGGGGAATAGAAAGGGGGAAATAAAAATATGATCAGACTGGTGAATAGAACATAGCCACACACTAGATTTTGGGTGTATTTTGGTCTGTTAGAAGAATTTGTCTCACAAAATTTTAAAGAAAGAAAAAATTATATATATACAAAATAAGGGTTAATGCAATGAAGGGATGAAATATGACTGTAAAGATGAAAATTAAAAAAGACTTTAAAAAAAGAATTGATAAGATAAGAAGTTGGTTGAAAAAATGAAAAAAAAAGGAGAATGAATGTGATCAGGCAGGACAAAGTCATACACTAGATTTAGGGTATAATTTGTTTTGTTAGAAGAAACTGATTTTAAAATTTTAAAGAAAGAAAAACTTATGTATATATAGAATATGACTGTAAAAATGAAAAATTACAAGGATTATAAAAAAGGAATTGATAAGATGCTAGGAAGAAAAATTCAACTAAAAATAGAAAAAGAAAAAATAAAGACAATTTAAAAAATTAACTTTGAAAGACTAAAGCATCATGGGAAAAAGCCATGAATCCTATGTAACACCAGGGTTTTGCCATTCTCACTGATCGGTTAACTTGGTCTTGGCTGGATGTTCTTGCTGATCTTCTGAGGGAGAGGCCTTTTGCAGTGATTCTCAAATGTCTTTGCCTGAGGCGGAATTACAGCACCATTGTCAGGGGCCAGGCTAAGTAATCTGCTTGGGTTTGCTCTCGGTAGCTTTTGTTCCATGAGAGCTTTCTTTACAGCTTTGGAGGACCAGAGTGAAATTGGTGGCCTCTCAATCTCTGGTCCTCAAGGAGTCAAGAACTTAGGGCCCCACTCCTCAGTAAGCCCTCAGAGAAAAGCAGTCAATCACTCCTGTCTCCCTGTTCTCAGGCCGCACTCCATGCTCACCCAGCCTGTGACCGAGCATTTCTATCTTTGGCACACGACCCCATGTGGAGTCTCCAAACCCAGCAGATCTCTGTGGTGCGCTCCAGCACTGCTCCTCCCAGGGGAGGAAGGGGAGTCTCTCCGGATCTGCTGCTTTTTGGGTCCCTGCTGCAGGAGCAGTGGCCCAACTGTGCTGCAGATCACAGTTTATGGCAACCCCAAGCTGAGAGCCCGCTCCTCGGCTCCGTCTCTGCAGCCAGCTTCCCTGCTCCAATCTCTGGGAGCTCTGCCACACTCAGGCACCCCTGGTTCTGTGACCCCGAGGGTCCTGAGACCACACTGCCTTAGCAAGGGTTCCACTCACCACCTAGCCACTGGAGTGACATCCCTCAGTGGGGCAGACTTCTAAAAGTTCCGATTTTGTGCTCTGCTGCTCTATCACTTGCTGGTAGCTGGCTGATGGAGGCTCCCTCACCCCGCGGTCTATCTTCCTAAATATCGCCTTGGATTCACTTCTCCATACATCCTACCTTCCAGAAAGTTGTCGCTTTTCTGTTCAGAGAGTTGCTGCTATTCTTTTCTTCAATCTCCTGTTGAGTTTATAGGTGTTCTGAATGGTTTGATAACTATCTAGGTGAATTCCTGGGACCAGATGAAATTTAGGTCAGCTACTCCTCCACCATCTTGCCTCTCCCCAACAGAAATGTTTTTAACCCAATCTAATTACCACCAATAAATCTACATATCCTGCCTAGATTTTCTAAGACTCGAGTGATTATTTTGCTAGTCAGCTTATCCCGCAGTATCTGATACATGAAAGGGTCTTGATAAAAAAGAAAAAAAATATCTGAATGAATAAACTATATTACATCCTCCATTATATAGTACTTCTGTACCTTGTATTCTGCTCCAGTGTTGCACCTAGTAGACTCTATCAGGGGTCAGTAAAGAGTCATCTAATAAATAATTTAGACTTTGCAGATCATATAATTTCCCTGGAAACTTCTCAGCTCTGCAATCATAATGCAAAGGCAGCCTTAGATAACATGTAAACAAATTATCTAGGTTGTATTAAAAAAAAAAAGAAAAGAGAGAGAGAAAGAAGGAAGGAAGGAAGGAAGAGAAAGAAAGAAAGAAAGAAAGAAAGAAAGAAAGAAAGAAAGAAAGAGAAAAAAAAGAAAGAAAGAATGGAAGGGAGGGAGGGAGGGAGGGAGAGAGGAAGGAAGGAAGGAAAGAAGGGAAGAAAGAAGAAGAAATTATTTGTAGACTCTGAAATTTATTTATAGGCTAAAACTTTGTAGACACTGAAATTTGCATTTCATGTAATTTGAAAGTGTCGTGATACACTACTCTTTGTTTGATTCTTTTCAGCCATTAGAAAATATATAAAAAAAATTCATAGCTTGTGTACTGTTCAAACACAAACAACAGGCCAGTTCTGAACTATGGCCTAAGGTTTCCCAAACCCTTGTCTCTATCATTTTTTTTGTTTATATACCAATCATCTTTCTTAAAATGTATAATGCTTTTGAACAGTTACTATCTATGTAACCCCATCATCTAATTATACATTGGTAGATTTATAATTGGATCCCAAATACAGATGTCATGTGATTTGAACCAAGACACATTCCACTTAAATGAATTCACATAACTGACTCTTAATGCAAACATCCCTATTTTAACAATTTTGAATGGAAAATGTCTTAAGTCATATGTACATATTATTTTGACCTTTAAAGAGAGTTTCTTTTATGCTGAAACAAAGGAAAAATTGTATTTACCATATAGCAAAGTTCCCTGAAATTTGAAGGCATTTATCTTCATAACTATGCCACAATTTCCTCAAAATCACAGATTATCCTTAATTAAGCTAGTATGTGCCGTTTCTAAAACAAGGCTAGAACAGAGAAGACACTTAGTAGATAGTGATTGACACTATCTGACACTTTATACCTAAAGTAAAAATGAGGCTATACAGAAAAATATAGAAAAAATACATAGTCAAAATGTCTATATCACTACACATATATGCAACATTGAAGATATTTTTTTCTAAATTCTACAGGTTTGAGTGATTAAAAACTCTAAGTTTTGGGGTGCCTGGGTGGCTCAGTTGGTTAAGCGACGGCCTTCGGCTCAGGTCATGATCCTGAAGTTCCGGGATCGAGTCCCGCATCGGGCTTCCTGCTCAGCGGGGAGTCTGCTTCTCCCTCTGACCCTCTTCCCTCTCATGCTTTCTATGTCTCATTCTCTCTCTCTCTCAAATAAATAAATAAAATCTTAAAAAAAAACTCTAAGTTTTTCATTGAAAGTGAGAGGTGGAATATTTAATTTTTAATAAAGATAAAAATAATTAAGATAATGGATTTTATTCAATATGTTTGATCATAACTTTTATTATTCTTGGTCATGCATGATTTCTTAGTGGACCTAATGTCAGAGAAAAATCGGAGGAAAAATTTAAAGTCATCAATAGATTTGGTTTTATTCCATTACCCTCTTTAGCATCCTCTCTCCACCCTCCCCCAAATGAACAATAATCCAGCAACCTACAAAATTTCCCAAGCTGCTGCTTCAAATCTGCTCTGGGTTTTTTTCTTCCCACTAGTCGACACACCCCCTGCTGGCTCTAGGCTAACATTCATTCCACCTTATTAGAAATACCAATAAAAAGCAAATTATAGATGTTTTCACCGTATTTTCTATGCTGATTTAAATGCAAAAGGGACAAAAGGACATAAATGCTAAGGATTAGGTTACATAATAAAATAATCTTTTGAAATCAGCCCTTTCTCCTTCCAAATAAGTCTATTTCCTGAAAAATATACCTTTAGGAAATGTTAAAATTTTGTAGAAGAATTTTCATAGGTCTTATGTTCAGATGTCAGCCTGACTTACTTAAAGATCAGGGGAGTACCTGGAACTGAAGAGATTACCGCTGCTCTTCATTAATTTTCTTTAACCAAGTTAGTAAGAGCAAGTTGGCTTTAGAGACAGCTCTTCCCTGAGAGACAGAAGCAGGGCAGTCGTAACCCAAAGAATTTTTTTTTTTATAGTAGAAATCAAATTGTTGGTCATACTGGAGATCATATGAGCAAGTTAAATGGCATATCTTAATTATTTTTATCTTTATTAAAAAATAAATATGCCACATATGCCACACACACACACACACACACACACACACACACACACACGATTAATAGATGTATTTCATTTCTAAGCATTGGTGGTACTAGTGAGGACATGCTACACCTAAACTCTGGAACCAGAACCTCTGCATTTCAGTGCACTAGCTTTGTGTTTTGGACAATGTTACTTAAATTTCACGAGCCTCAGTATCCTCATCTGCCAAATGTAGCTAATGATATTTCCTTCAGAATTTTGCCATGAATTCTAAAAAGAGAAAACAAAGTCACAATGCCTACTGCAGGTTAATATTTAATACATGTCCTGTTTTCCTCTAGAGAACCTAACTAGCAGTGGCTTGAACAATACGGACATTTATTGTTCCAGAGTAGAAGCAACTCAATATTGTCATCAATACCCATGACATGTCTGTTTTTGGCCATGTCATTGTCTGGGCCATCCCGTCATATTCCCAAGCTGCTACTAGAGTTACAAACCTTATGGCCTCATGAGATATTGACAATGCAGTGGGGAAAGCTGCAGGGACAACAGGATTTTTATTCGTGCTCCTCTCCCTCTTCTGAGAAGAAAAGCTCCGTATGTTATTGGTCAGAAGTGGGTCACAAGGCAAGTATCAGATGATCACTCTCAAAGTGAAATGTACTTGTAAAGGCTTAGTCAAATCGTGATTCCTTGGATAGTCTGTTTTGCCATCAAGGAAGAAGTTGCAAATGGTTGTTGGTCAAGAAACCAATGATGTCTGTCACTTCAGTGGGCTTGAAAACTATAGATTTAGTGGTTTCTCTCCTATAAGCATCCATTACTTATGTTTGCATACATTATCTCCCTATCTAGAAATTGAGAGAAGTGTAAGAACCTTGAAGACAGGACCAGGCCAACTCTTTCTATGGCACCTATTTAATCAAAAGGAAATGATACATGTCTAGGCACATTAACGTTGCTCAGTAAATTAATGGTGGTTGATTGAATTATTGTGATGCCTTTAAGCAATGAATTATGTATATTTCCCATAGAATGGGTAAAGTTTTTAGATACTCACATGTATTTTTACTCCAGAGATGAACTGGCAGATAAAATGCATGAGAAATCCAGTGGTTAGAGACTGAATAAATGGTCTTCTTTGGACTAAGGCATGCTATGTATAACTTGTGCCTATATAATAAAAATGTTTTTATATGTATGATTCTATTCACCATGCCAAAATACCTAAGCCAGAAATTATCACAATTTACAGATGTGGAAGCTGAATCTCAAAAGATCACATTATTTACTCGAGTTCTCATACCTAGTAAGCTACAAAGTCAAGGCTAATGTTCAGGTTTTCTTTCTTTTTTTTTTTTAAGATTTTATTTATTTGAGAGAGAATGAGAGATAGAGAGCACGAGAGGGAAGAGGGTCAGAGGGAGAAGCAGACTCCCTGCCGAGCAGGGAGCCTGATGTGGGACTCGATCCTGGGAATCCAGGATCATGACCTGAGCCGAAGGCAGTCGCTTAACCAACTGAGCCACCCAGGCACCCAAATGTTCAGGTTTTCTGATTCTAAGCTCAGAACACTTTTCATTAAACTCCAAACAGGTTTGTCCTGAAACATGATATATACCACAAATGACTTCTCAGGGATGGTAAGGAGGACTCCCCTCAGAAAGAGCCAGAACTAAGTGAAGAAGAAAGATCATTTTCTTGACATGTGTTTCTGGATGTGCCATGCCTGGGATTGTACAAATATAATTACATACATACGTTAGAGGGTGAATTCCTCCCCCCCAAAAAAATAAATCCAAGTATTTGGAAATATACATCTAGGAAAAATGAACTTTAAAGGTATTAACCTAAACTGCATTCTTGTTGATTTTCCATGTAATTGACATCTTGATTTGCAAAGTAAATAAGAGTAAATGCCCTCAAAGGAGCCTCTGAATTCTGGTACAATGGGTGAATAGGGGTGAGGGATGGGTGAATAGGGGTGAGGGTAGGGGGTAGATGTAGCCTTTTAAAAAGCTGACAAGGCCTTTTTGTAGCTAATGTTATTCATTCATCAAATTTTTTTTTGAAAACCTAGATGTATGCTGAAGACTCAGAATTGAACATTCATTGATAAATTACTCCTGTGAAACTACTCAGAGTTAGGAAAACATATGTGAACAGAAATATTGCACAGTAATCACTAAAGACTTCAAGGGAGTTGTGGTAGCTGAATTTGGAGTGGGATGGTGAGCAAAAATTAGCCATTTAGGATGAGGTAATCCATAGAAGGAAGAAAGAGTAATATGTGTAAACAGCAAGAAATATTACCAGCTGAGAAACATGCATTTCAGGTAAAGGTACATAAAGGGTTGCTCTATTTGCAGGAGACTGATGTTAGAAGATGACTAGTTTTGTTGTCAAGGTAAATATGGTGGTGACAAGACTGTGTTTGAGACGGCACAAGGAGAGAAAAATAGTGGGGAGAGGCTCAAGTGAATTGTCCTCAACCTTTGGCTGAGGTCCATTTGCTTAAATAGAAAAGCCCATCCTGTAAAGTAGAATTTTGCCTGAATAACCCTAAAATGTGACTTCCTGTGAGACAAAGATACCTGACTTAACCTGACTTGAATAACAATCTTCATGGCCCAGGGTGACTCAAATCCCTTTACCCGCAAAGAGACAACCACTTCATTATGCCAACTGCAAGTTTTCTTTCCCAGAGTAAGCAATCTTTGTCAACTTAAAAACTCCTATTGCACTTATTATCTGAGCCATTTGGCACTTAATCACATGCTAACTTGTATCATTACCTTACCTTTTTAATGTGTTTACATCATGCTTTCCCAGATCATTCTAGCTCCATGAGAGCAGGAACAGATTTCCTATTTCCTACATCCTACAAGTGTAGCATGTTACTGGCCCCATGCTCCAAAACGGAAAAAATTAAAAAAAAAAAAGAGAGAGAAAAAGAAAGAAAACATTTTTTTAAAGAAGTAAGGGTGAAAGGAAAAATATTAAATTAACTTTCTGCCACATCATTACTTTTAAAAAACTCTATTTTAAAGATATGAATGGCAGCAGAAATCATCCTTCCATCTTTACAACAAACCATAAATATGTGAAGTTGAAATAATCTAAAAATACTGATACTCACAACAGTGTAACCTATTGTGACCAATGCCGACTCTTCCCCCATATGTTACAGGTACCCATATGTCACAGTGAATTTGACCTATTAGCTCTCTAAAGATAAAGGAAAAAAGATGAAGAGTTTTCATTTTAAAGTGCCATATGGGTTGGGGCCATTAATCCTGTATGATAGTTAATGTGTCAATATCTGTCTCCTTTTAGGATCGCATCTGTAAAATGGAGATGACCAAACATTCTTGCTACATACCTCATAGGAGGATTACAAAACCAATGAGGCAAACCACTTGTTGAATATTCCAAGGCTAAGATTCCAGCAGATGAATGATTCTTTCCTTTCTCCTCTATTAAAGGGAAAGAAATAGAAGGGCCCGAGGGAAAATCAAAGGGACATGAACATCACATCCTGTCCACTTCATTCGTTTTTTAAGATTTTGGACAAAAGTTTGTCTTGAGAAGATGTTCAGATTTATCATTCTAAAATGCAGGCATTTGAGGATTTCAATTATCCGTTTTCCCCCATTTCCTGTTAGCAATCAATCTGCTCTATCTATCCATAATTTTTAAGCTTCGTCAAAGCAAGGCACTCTTCAAGTATGAGTTCTTCTTCTATATAAAGTAACATGGGGGAAATGGGGAGATTATTCAGCTTCTACTCCAGCATTTGAAAGGTGGATTTATCAGACTAAAAGGTTTACAAAAGAATTTCAAAAGGTAAATATCAATCTGGCTGAGAAGAGTCTTAACAGTGATTAATATTCTACAGCTAATAAAAACTTGTTGGCAAAATGCCCCCAGAAGATGGCATTGTTTACACTATTGTCTAAGAGGAACAGCTGTTTACCCCTCACTCCATTCAGAGCTGCAGTATTCTTACTGAAATGTTAACAAATCTTAGACAAATGTCTGCTGTTTAAGGCTCAAAGTTGTTCTGAGAACAGGTGTATTTGAGAGAGAGAGAAAAAAGCTACAACTGTAAATAGGGCTTTAAATTAGGTGCAATTTATATAGTATACACTAGGTTTGCATATGGGCATCTAAATGCAGAGTTCCAATACTTACTAATATCTAGAAGATTATTCACAGTTTGGGAGCTTCATGTAACAATTTCCCTGATTGTCTTTTAATATATACTTTGAGCACATTTTATTGACATAGATAGATTCAATTTTAGGTCATTGTGACAGGAAATGAATCCCATATCTTCCATAATTAAAACAAATATTTTATTTATCTAAATATTTTTGGATTGGTGCAAAAGGTGGGATGATGTCGTGGAGCATTAAACTCAGTGAACAAAGACTTGTATTCCCTGGGAATCATTTTCCCATTTGTAAAAAGAGAGGTCTTAAAGTTTTGGCAAAGTTATGGAGCTAAAGGAAATCTCACACACTGCTAATGGGGGAAGGGTGTGAATTGCTAACATCATTTTATAGAGCAACTGGAGAGACCCACTAAAGCTGAAGATAAGCATTCCTTATGACCCGGAAATTCTACTCCTAAGTACATATTTGAGAAATGCTAAGGGACAGGTGCAAGAGTGTATAGTTAATGTTGAGGGGAAAATAAAAAGAAAAAAAAAGACTCTGGAGAGTTGTCTGGTGCCTCAGTCAGTTTGGCCTTTGACTCTTGATTTTGGTTCAGGTCATGATCTCAGGGTCTTGAGCTCCAGCCCCACATAGGGCTCCAATACTGGGAATGAGGCCTGCTTAAGATTCTCTCTTTCCCTCAGCTCTGCCCCCCTAAAAAGAAAGAAAGGAAAAGGAAAAAACAAACAAACAAAAAACTGGACATCATCTGTAGATTCATAAGCAGTAGAATTAATGAATAAATTGTGGCATATTTATAAAATGAAATATAATACAGCAGTTAAAATGAAAGAATTAGCACTACATGTATCTAAATGCATAAATTCAAAAACTATAATGTTGAGTAAAGTGCAGGTGTAAAATGAAACAGTACGATACCATTTATATATTAATTAAAGACAACCAAAGTGATACCATATATTGTTTAGGGATGTAAATATGTGTGGTAAATGTATAAAAACATGATGTATAAGAATGAAAAAGAAAGTGTTTGCTTCTAGGTATGGTAGGAGATAAATGGGATCAGGCAAGAAGGCAAAAGCAACTTAAATTATATTTGTACTATTTTATTTCTTCTAAAACATATCTAAATGTTAAAGAACATACAAAGCTGGATAATGGTGCGTATTTTTTCTAGACTCTAGTATGATTAAACTAGCCACGTAGGTATTTTTAAACCTGAAATGCTCAAAGGCCACAGATGGGTGGCAGCCGTTTGGGGTCCTCAGGAGAAGGAAAGACAGGCCTGATCAGCTTGACTTGGAACACCAAGGCCCCTCCTTACTCAGATCCCTGCCAACTGGGCAGCTTTTTGGATCATCGGAAGCTTTGATCTGTTGTGATTCACCATCTCCTGGGGATGGCCCTTCTTCCACAGGTAAAGCGTATGCTGGAGAAGTCTTCTGGTTGCCCAAGAATCTAGTAGCTAACATAATTATTTTCAGTTAGAAGCTTATAGACAAGGTGCACTGGGGTGGCTTAGTTGGTTGCTTTTGGCTCAGGTCATGATCCCTGGGCCTTGGAATTGAGCCCCACCTTCCTGCTCACCAGGGAGTCTGCTTCTCTCACTTCCTCTTCCCCTCTCCCCCTCTGCCCACCACTTACTCCCTGCTGTGCTCTCTTTCTTTCTCTCTCAAATAAATAAATAAATAAATAAATAAAATCTTAAAAAAAAAAAGGCTTACAGACAAGAGGGTCATTGTAAGTTACAGATGAAAGGCCCCTCAGAATTCTTTTTTTCTCTAATAAAATAATGGTGTTACAAAACCAATTGTCATTCAACTACCTACCAAATACCTAGTATTCCAATGCAGTGAGTCCAGCTCTAACCAAAACCACAAAGTTAACCTCAGGATTCATGCAGAAGCTGCATGAAACCCAACTCAATCAAGACCAAAGGTTGTTGTCAAGACTCTATAGTGTGAAATAAGTCTGTCTGGGCGCTGATGCTGCAGGGGGGTGGGGGGAGGAGAAGAGGAGACATCAACTTCCTCTGAAGTGACTCTACCCCTAATTTGATTGTAAGCTTCACATAGGATAGATCATTATGGTCCCTCCTTTTGTTAAGGTTTGACAGCTCTCTGACAGCTTCCAACAAAAACAAAATAAATTGATAGGGTAAAGCAGGAGAGTCCCCAAATATAAACTAGAAGCCAAAGACAGAACCAGAGTTTCCAATAGGAAGCTTCTAGGAAGAAATCAGAACTATTCTTTACCCCCTTTTAAAATTTAAATCCTTCCATGGGAGGGGGAGAGGGGAGGCGGGCTCAGATCTCCAATCTTTGGAGCCAACAAGGACCCCCACCCTGACTCGCATCATTTATCACTGAGAGACCTAATTTGTCTCTCCCTCTCTCGGGAACCTAAAGCCCTGGACACCTTGCAGTACTCGCCCCAAGCTACGTGCCAGTAGCGAGGAGGGAGGCGTGGATGTGGTCGCCCTGAAAGTGCGAACGACTGGAGCGAGGCGCAGGGTCGAAGAGCAGGGACGCGAATGTAACGTTAAACAGCTAAATCAGAAATCCCAATATCAATACCCGTCAGCCTTCCATAGTAGGAAACAAACACGGTGGAAAAAATCGCGCATCACTCAATACTTCGTCTTCCCTCTCCTTTCAAAAAAAAAAAAAAAAAAAAAGGCATCTCGTTAGCTCGTTGCCAAGCTTTCCATGGGAAATTCGCTCTTGCTGATGCGTTCTGTCTTCCAACTCCTTTCAGCATCCTTTGGGCAGCGATGTTCTTGAAAAACCTGGTTGAAATGTCAGTGCTTCTTCGCGGTCCCCCGAGCGGAGGCAGGGCGGGAGGCAGAGGAGGGGTGGAGAGGGGAGGGGAGCGAGACGCGCCCACGGAAGAGGGACCCCGGCCCCCGGGCTGTGGAAGCGCACGAGGGCCTGGAGCCAGGGCGCCCGAGCGCGGCGAGGACCCGCCCAGGCAGCTCTTATAGGAGAGCGCGGGGCGGGCCTGGCCGGGGGCGGCGCCGCGCGCCCAGCTCGCCTATAAGGAGCTGCCGGCCGGGGTGCGGAGTCCAGCGCCGGCGGCCGAGGTGCAGTGGCAGTCCGCCCGGCTCGGAGCCTGGTGTTGCAGTGGGGTTTGAATTTGTACCTTTAAGGAGCAAATTAAGGGAGAGGAGGAAGAGGCGGGCGAGGAGGGCGAGTACAGCAAGCGGCAGTTGCGGGGACCGTAGCTTCAGCCGCAGCTCCGAGGCAGAGCCCGCTACGTTTGGGGGGGGGCGTGGGGACGGGGGGGGGGGGGAAGCCTGGGGTGCCTCCCGGGGGGGGGGGGGGGGGGGGTCAGGCGGTGCCGAGGAGAGAGGGAGACAGAGAGAGAGAAAGAAGAAGAAGCCGCTGCTGGCGCCTGCGAATTTGGGATTCAATCGGGAGGGACCGCTTACTCGGGGGAAATGGATTCTGTACCGAGGCTGACCAGCGTTTTTACTTTGCTGTTCTCCGGCTTGTGGCATTTAGGATTAACAGCGACAAATTGTGAGTACCAGGAGCTGGGGGCGGGTAGGCGAGGTGGGAAACGCTAGCGTTGGGGAGAGACACTCAACTGTCCAAGCATGTTCAATTGTGTCTGCTCTGGGCAGAGGAGAAGGGGGCAAATGCTGATTGGTGTGGTTCTATCACTCAAACCATCCCAAAAGTTAGCAGAGCTAGGATGAGCCAGCCCCGCTGAATTTCCTGCCCTTCTCCCCGAATCGCAAAGTTCGGGGAGAAGGGAAGGTTCTCTTCCTTAAGCCTCATGCCGGGTCCGCGTTCTATGCCTGCCTGGTCTCAGCCACAGCTTTTCCGGAGAAGGGCCCCGGGTTCAGATTGTATGCACTGAGGGCTGAGCTTCTAGGGAGAGAAAGATGCTCCCAGCCACCGCACTCGGTGACAGTGGCTCGTCTCTGAATGCGGCTGCCTGGGATTTGCAATATGCCCAGTACCTCACTAGACATGGCTTTCAGCTCTCCCCTAGGCAGAAGGCTCCAGTTGGGGTATCTTGCAACCAATAGGCATCGGTTTAATAGGGTTGGGAGTTTTGGACTAAGAGTCATGGCCCAATGTAGTCAAACCACAAGATCAATGGCTGCCCCTGTTACAGGAGGAAGAGCTTTGATGCACACTCCACCCCCAAAATCTTTGTGCCAAAGAACACATAATGAGTATGCACTAAGTGTTCACTCTGTCATCCAAGCTCTAACCTCAGCAAGTGCAGGGCATTTAATTTAATAGGCAGGAAGGCTGGACACCTGGGGATCTGCCACCTGCACTGTGTATTTAAAGAACCCAGTTCGTCAAAGTTGAATAAATCGCTAGAGCCATCAGAGGTTCAAGCTCAATTGCTCAGCTGCCTCTCTAGGCAGAGAGAGGGAAGTTTTTCCAGCTTGGAAACTCCTAAATGAGAAAGAACGCAATTAAGCCATCTGTGTTTTTTCCAAAGATGGTTTATCAAGGTTCCTTGAGTTTCTGGGCTTGCTCTTCTGTCTGCTAACCCCACGAGGAACCTCAGAAACGCTTAACTGTATTGGAACATAACATCACTCTTAGAGAAAGATAGGAAGACTACTTTGTACTTGGGAGTCGCCTTACATTCCTCCCCACCCTCTTAGGTTCTCTTGAGTAAGAGACACTCAACCAGAGTTTCACCTCAAGGGAAGACAATTAGACAAATGTTGTTTCGTGAAAATGGTTCAAAGCACAACCAGTGTTTCTGTGATTGGAAGTTTTGGAGTTTCAGAATCTATAGTTAGTGGTAATGCCTTACAAAGATTTTATTAAAGTTTCTATTCTAAAGGAGTGCTGAGGAGGTCAATCTTTCTAAAAGGGAGAAGCCAGGGGGACTTAGTGTAGAAATCATTTCAGAGAATAGGTAGGAAAAGGTTAGAATCTGATGTTTCTTTTCTCTTCCTCCTCCTCCTCCTCCTCCCTTTCCTCCTCCTCCTCCTCTTTCTTCTTTTAAGCGAAATTGTTCCCATGGTGCTTTGGAAAAACATCTAAGTGTTTTAGTTAGAGGAAGTTAGGCAGGTGCTGAGCTAGCCTCTCTACCTCCTAAAACACTAGAGGTCAGTATTGTCCTAATGATGCAAAGGTGTAGCAGTGAAAGAGCTGTTTTTCCTTTAGCACATTTACCTATCTGGAAATAGTGAATATTTTGAAGATCCACAAAGGTGGGGTGGAGAATAAGGGTAAAATAGATAGAACATATTCTATAGGAATATGGTTGGGACTTCCTTATGTAGCATCTTTTCTTAAGAGCAAGAAAAAAATTGTAGAATGTCAATTTCTGTAAATTAATTGAATTATGGTTAATATGTTGTAATAATGCTCATAAAACCTAAATGGCGTGGATTTAAGGCTCATGCTTATCATTACTGATGCAGCAATAAAGCTAATTCTCAATATTTAAAATGAAACTTTGTGATAATGAGCTTTAGTATTTCATCAGTGACAGTTTAATTTCCTTATTTCCAATCAACATTTCAATTGAATGAACGCTACTTGCTAAATATTTTGGTGTCAGTGTTCTTAAAGAATAATGATAAATGTTTTTTATTATGCTGAACAAAATGTATTAATTCAATAGCGTGGCAGCAGAAAATTACTTCTCAACTCAGTTTATCTTGGTGGTCTTCAGATCCTGTAATGCAGAGCCTCTAAGGGAAAAACATTAGCATTCCACAATTCGTCTAGACTTCAATTGTCTACATACTTTATCCATTAAATTTAGGGCTTTGATTTACTATTTATCTATAATCCATTAACGTTTATATGCATGTATTGAGGAAGATAAATCTCCTTTCAAATAGTCAGTTTGTATAAGTATACAGATTATTTGGAGAATGTTTTTTCAAGAAGATTTTTATTTTTTGAGATAACATTTTATGTCATTTGTGAAAGTATCCCAAACGTGGTTTATTTACCCAAGACGCTCCATGGTATGCCTGTGAACTTTGTTCAAATAAAAACAACTTTTAATTGTTTGTATTATTCTAATAATAATATGTTGTTATTACTATTGTTGCATGTAGAATATATGTGTGTGTGTGTGTGTGTTTAATTTTCTTATAATTTGACCAAAACTTGGGCATTTGTCTGCAAGAGAGAAATGAATGCTTACCCAATTATAGATTTGATAAGTTTCTAATTAAACAAAATTAAAGTCAGGTTAGAAGGCCAGCTACAGAATAGATATTATGAATCTGTGCGGAGAACAAAATTATCAACCAGTAATAAAAACTCTGGAAATTCCCCCATTCCAGATTTTCAGGATATTAAGTAGCTACAGCATTTCCTTTGGGTTTACCCTGAGGGAATTAGTTAATTTTGAATGTAGCTATGATAGGCCAGTGTTAAATGAAAAACCATTTTACATATAATATCAGCTCCTTTGACACAGGAAGAAATGATGTGACTTGATAGTTGGTTCAAGTTAAACTAGGGGTTTGAAATGCTGACGTGTTTTAGCCCTGGTTATGCCACAGCTAACATGTCAAATGTCCGTGTGCAGTTAAACAACTTTGCCGTGCTCACAGGCTTGGGTATAAAACAGCAATTGAGATATGTGTTTTCTCCCAAACAGAACAGCAGCTTGGTATTTTACTGAGGAGATTCTTCAAATATTAGGTACGATCATGCAAGATAATGACTATGATAATGCAAGAAATTGCTTTCAGAAGATAAGAGCAATGCATGGGATACTTACAGGGTCACTCTTCACTTTATTTTTGCCAATAATCAGATGTTATGTGATTATGACTGTCTTAATTTTGACCCAGTAAGTCACTTTGATCTCCAAGCATCTTAACTGTTTGGTGCTACATATCAGGTTCACAGAGATAACAGCCTTGAGAAAGAAATCAAAAACTCTTTATTCTATGATGATGCCTTTCATCACAGACTGAACCTCATGTAAAATATATGAGGATGTCAGTCATATTATAAACATCTTTAAATAAAGAGATGCAATATACCTTGAGTCATCTGAAGCTTATGCACAAACCCAATCAATAGGTAATATTATAAATAAACAAATATCAGGCTGACTTTTTTCAGCAGGAAAGTGTTTGTGGAATACTTTTGTGGCAATTATAGTCAGCAGAAGTGAAGGATGCACTATAATGCTCATTGGAAGAGAGTCCTAAAGATTTCCCCATGGTTGAATGGACTTATCTTTGACAATCCATGTGAATTCTCTTTCCCTTCTATTCCTCATACCCCCCATTTCCAAACCAGATTTCCACTATTGGAACATGTAAATGAAAAACTAGAAGAACAATGTCCACACCAGGGTACAGAATTATGAGAAAATTACTTTCCATTAGAATAACCTCACTCCAGCCCCTATTCTCATTCAAATGAATGACTGTCTTTTAAGTTGAAGGTTTCTTTTTTTTTACCCCCCCCCCCTCTTCCCAGTTGCCTCTTCTTTCTTTGGTAGGACCCAGTTTCCTTACCTACATCGCTTTACTTTTCAGTGCTCATTTGTTACAAAACAAAGTATTATGATATCATTTGAAGTGTTCCTAAAAGCTTTAGTTGCTGATCCAAAGCCCTTTAGTTTGTATTCCAGAACTTTGCTGAAATATGGCTTGTATATACAAAGCTGATTATCCTCACTAGTTAGGAAGATGGAAAGAGAGTCTACTTGCCACAAAGATCATTATATAGTAGTCATTCATTCAACGGAATTTTGGTTTGAAGATTCACTGTACTCATTTGGAGCTAGTAATGACATTTTTAATACGTAAGGGAAGATGTCTTCATTCATCAAAATTCTGACACTTTCTAGAAAGTGTCCTTGTGTAGGTTATCGACTTATCCTAATGATTGTGGTGTATTAATTAAAGGAGTTGGATCAAATGGTTATTAAGGTCCTATCGAGTCCTAATGTATTTTTGTCTTTACTGATGTTACCTACTTACTGGTCATTCCATTTGGATACTTCTGGGATGGTTGTACTCAAAATTGTTAAGCAATGATATTTAGAATAACAACATAATAGGGCCTTAATTCCTACTAACTGCTGTGCACTTTGTATCTCTCACTTCCTATGCCATGTGCACATAATTTGGCAGGGCAGTACATCTAGGTAGACTTTATTAAATTCAGTTTACAGATGAGTAAATTTAAGGTTAATAGAAGTTAATAATTTTCCTAGGATCATAAAGCTATGCAATGAAAAAAAATATCAGGATCTGGACCTCTATCTCCAAAGATCAGAGTCTGAAAGATATGAAATTATTCCCATGCATTCAGTTGGGGGCTGTGTGTGAGCTGGCAAGTTGCCTTGGAATCCCTATGGTTAGTCTGTATAGCTCTATCCATAGCAAAGGGCAGGGAGGTAGCAGTTGCCACCAGAGCCAACTCCTAAGTTATAGCTTACCCCCCCCAAAAAAAAGGAATGTAGATTTAATGCAAGATGCCTAATATCACAATGGTCAAAAGTAAGAGGCCTCATATCTGGGTGAGCACCAGTTGTGACCACACGCGCGCGCACACACACACACACACACACACACACACACACAACACCATGGACGCTACCTCTGTTGGCATCATGTCTTCTGAGTCTCTAGATGTCAGACCAAATGTATTAATTAAATAGTAGGTATGAGCTCCTTCTCCCTGCACAGGACTGCTCCTAATCTGGCCCTGCCTACTGCTCTAAACTGCATGTCTGCCATTCCGGTCCTGTCCCCTAATTTTCATTTAGGGAACTCCACGTTCTACAAACAAGCCATGCTATCCTCCATCCCCCTTGCATTTATTTGCGTATGTTATCTGCTTGATCTAGTTACCTTTTCCAATTTTTACACACCTTCACTTTCTCCCAGGTATACACACACACACACACACACACACACACACACACACACACACACACAGAGGCTTTCCCCATACTGGGCCAAATGGCCCTATGTATGACTAAGTATATTTCCATAGCACTTTCTTAGAATCCGTGTCTCCCCAAGTAGTTGCAAAGCTCCTTGATTATCATATTTCATTTCAATGTCTATATTCAACACAAAAAACACTGGGTGAATGAATGGATGAGAGAATCAGTGAATGGTTTCTAATTAAGAATTTTCATTTCTAAACAAAAAAATATATTTCTATGGCCCTGTTGCTAGAGTCTTTTTAAATATATTTGGTTTATTTTGTTTTTAACTGGCAAGTATTACTTATTATTAATAGTTTTGGAAATGCTAAGAAGATCTGACCTCAGTACCAAGTTTGAGCTAATTTAATTAACTTGCTTTTGCAATTTTAACGAACATTTCCTATATAGGTGAAAATACAAAAATATATAACTATAAAAATCTTTCTTCATAGCCCAGAGTTCAGTATAAAAAGGAGCAGTTTGAATGCTTTTTAATAGGGTGTTAGTAGTAAATTACTGGAAAGATTGTATTTTATTGCAAACCGACAACATGACCGTGATAACACTGTCCTGAGCCTCTGATATCCTCTCTCTAAGCTGTGGTTGGAAGATTTAAGTGTTAATAGTTTGTGTGTGTTACTCATTTGAAAAACTTATTGAAGAAATGTGTCCCACCTGAAGGCTTTCTTTCCTAAACTACAGTTTTTCTAGAAATAGGAGAAATAAAGATAAATAAGAAGATACAGTCTACGATCTTAAGGAACTTTGAACATGGACATCCAGAAAAATATATCTTTAATCATGTCAATGTGATAAATGCTGTAACATAGATAAGCGCAAGGTATAACATGAGGCATCAAATGAGCATCTCAAACTGGCTGGGGCATCAAGGCAGGCTCTTGGAGGGAAGTGAGATGGAAGGTAGGACTTGAACAAAGTCAGACTTCACTCACTGGAGAAATGGGGAGAGGTTCTCACAGGCTTTTTGTGTGAAGGCTTAAGGGTGAGACGTGTTGTAGTGACTACTTGAGGGAGCAGCTTATAGGCAGAGGTTTAGAAAAAGAAACGAGAGAATTTGGTAAGTCGGGGTGGAGGGTCTTATTTTTACTGTTCAAGCTATGAAGCTTCATTGAAGGATTTTGTATATGTAATTAGATAATACAGAATCAGATATTTGTTTAAAAAATCATCATGTGAAGGATAGACCAGCCCGGGCCAACACTTAGCAGTGAGAAAAACTAGTTAAGAGCTTATCACAATAACTCAGGTGATAATAAATAAGAGTCTGAAGAAGGAGGTTTCAGAATCTGCAAAGGTCCCAAAGAACCAGAAAGAAAATAATGGCCAAGTACATTGAAAACATAGGGATATATAAACTAGTAAACTCACAGAAGGCACAGATTTGTGGTTAAAATATATTCCATAGCTGCTCCCATTGTTTTTGACAAATGAGAGCTATAGATGCTAGAAAAGGTGCTCTGTTCTCTGAAATGAAGTTCTTCTCTGGGAATACCAAATAACCATATTCTCAGAGCAGTATATTTCATATCTGCATGACATTATATAGCATATGCTGTCTGTATCCATCATTCTGATGCATCTTCTAGTCTGTAAATTATGCCGATTTTTGTCAGCAGAGTGAGAACTAGTCATTAAGAAATGTGTAATTAAACTTCAGTGTTTCTGTTCTTGATCCCCTTCTGGCAGGGGGTAAACCGGGGATCATTCCTACTATCAGTGGTTGCTCTTTGGAAAGAGAAACAAGGGGAAGTTGTGTGTGCCACGTTGATCTGCTATCATTGGTAATTGATTTGCCGGCATAAATTCCATGTCTCTACATTTCTAATTGCTTTTGTGCATATTCTTGGGGGTTGATTAATGCCATCTGTTCACTGGATCAGCTGAATTGATTGAGTTTTAGAGGATGACAACAGTAATGTTGAAGATAGGGGAAAAAAATGAAAGCGAAATGCTAAAACACACTCATGATGTATATTATTTTTAACTATCCACCTTTGGAAACAGAAATATCCCTTTGAAGACAGTCCAAGGCAAATAGCAGTTTAAAGACATTCGCCTAACAGACAGATGCTTGTAGGTGTTAGTCTAGGCCACTGTTTGCTGAATATACCCGTTCAGCTCTCTCCCTCTGCACCCCCTGCCCGGTCCCTCTCTCCCTCCCTCTGGCTTACCCTTCCTCCCTTTTCCACTCCTCTCTCTGTCATGTGGCCATGTATTTTTGGTATTACCATTGGCTCTTCTCTGAGCTCATGATTGTGTTCAGATGTGAGAGGAGGGGAGGGAAAAAAAAAAGAAGTCTGTTGGATTCAAGTGTTTCCTTGTTATAAACTACGTGGGCACAGTCACCAAATGTGAAGCCTCCCATCAAGACCTATTCTAAGGGTAGGCCTGACAGGGATCTGCCACCCACAGGACACTTGGGAAAGCCCACTTGATTCCAACACCCCCTACCCATCTGTCCCCAAACAACTCTTTCGCCAACTCCATCAGTGCCCCGAATCTGTAAATATGGGGGAAAGCCTTTCAGTGCATGGAGCTAAACCTTAAGACACAAAGCCCCACTGGGAAAGAAAATATTGGGATGCATATCCATGCTGAACTGTTCTTGACTGAGAGGAACAGACCTTTTCCACAGAACAAAGCAAAACAAAAAGTTAATGGAAGAGAAGGTGCTGGGTATCTGAAGGAGACGGAGAGAATGTTCTGAGTGGGGAAGGGCAAAGAATAGGGATGTTCAAGGTGTCTAAGACAAGTGTTGCCAACTTCCTGATTTTACCCAGGACCTTCCATAATCCAAGCAGGTGGGAAATGGGGTGGTGAAGGAGAGTGGAAAGGGTGTAGGTCACAGAGTTCTGGGTTGATTTAATTCTCACTCAGTGAACCTTTCCTATGGATATTAACATGGACCTTGTAGAGTTAATACGAGGATAACATGAATTACTCTGTATAAAATGTACATGATGTGGGAATTAATAGTTAAACCTGTTATAATTGCTAATGAACCTCAACACGGATTCTCTCAAAATCAGTTATAATACAAATTAGGGCAAAGATGTTTCCATTCTCAAGCAAAGGTAGATGAGCTCACTGTCCCTTCATCTGGGTGAGCAGAAAGCTGAGTGATTGCCCAGGCAAATAGAAAATTGTTCTCATTTTAATTCCAATGTCAAGAGGACTGTGGGCAGAATCCGTCTCCACCTGACAGAAACATGACTGTCTGGATTCTTCACTTGATTCCTGAGCTCTGTCAGAGTATGACCACTGCTTCTGGGCCGTGGCCAGTGAACCTGCTCGCTGAAAAGCTCACAAAGGGAACCCCATAAGAGAGTGGAACTAGGGTGTTCATCTAGAAAATTAAGGAGAACATTTCCAGAAAAGTGAGCAGACCCTTGCAGATAATGTCAGCATTATCTGCTGGGCAGAGTATGTGTGAAGTATTCCCAGTGTCTGAAGCAGGAGGCTCAGGCAGGAGTTTGGGAGAAGGTTCCTCTCCTGCACCGCTGAATCCTGCATTGGGTGGATAAATAATAGACATGCTCTTGTTAATGTTGAGTTAAAAATCAGGTGCTGGTACAATGGTTGGTGTATTATAAGTACTTCTTCCATTTTCAAGTGAATCATTCATTCATTCATTGATTCAAAAAATAGCAGCCTTTCCTGTTCCCAGATCTTTTCTCTCTGCTTCCTTGTCTTCAGTGTTTCTTCCCCTTTGTCCCAACTCACCTGCTTCCTGACGCTCCTTCTTTTTCTTTCTTTGTCCCCATCCCTCCCTTTTTCTACTCTTTTCCTCTTCTTTTCTCTATCTCTACCTCTCTTCCTTCACTGGGCCTGTCTCAATCAACATTTACTAAATGACTCCTTTTTATGTGTTAATGCCGACGCTAACACTTTTCAAACTTTTCCATTTAAGTGCCTCTCCCTGGAAAAAAATAGAAAATAAATAAAGAGTGCAGGAAAACCCAGGAGATTCTGGATTCCCCCTCAAGTAGCCACTGAAGCATGTAATTTCTTGAATTTGTGTCTTAAGCTCTCAGACACATTTGCATTCTGCTCTGCATTATAACCATGTTTATATTACCATAAAAAATAGTGTCCCAAGACCTCCAATTAAAAATTGATGGGCAAAGTTGATTCACTTAACCCATGGCAGAGGGCCACATATGCCCGGAGGCTCAGGTCTGAGCTTTTGAGCTCTCTCTCCCTGCATATGCCTTCCAGGTTTCCTACATGAAGAACAGCTCCCCTGTCTCTCACCTTGGAACAACAGCAGCTTCATTTGCCATCAACTGTGACCGGTCTGTGAGCTGCACATTACAATTAATCAGTAATGGGAGGTGAGAAGGGATTTTCAGTTCACAGGAGGAAAGAAAACCCACAAGCCTACGAAGTGAATGGAAACGGAGCTGTTTGGAGGGGCTGTGGGCAAACAGTCTGCGTAGCCCACTCCAGGTCTGGGCTGCACCCCCTGCAGTCACCGGGCAATGTTCTGCCACATACATGGGGTTTACCTTTGAGTGAATGAGCTCTGCCAGGTGACAGGATTGGGGTCAACAGGGGCAGATTCTTTCTGATTGGAGACAGGCTGAGCTCACCAGGATATTAAAAGAGAGATTAATGCCTCTCATTCTACAACAATCAGGAACCTTTTGACACAATCAAAAGAAATGAATCCAGAAGATTGGAATGTTGGAACACTGGAGATTAGAGATAAAGTGAAGTAATGTGTTTCTTCATTAGCAGGGTTTCCAAACCTCCACCCAGTGCCAGGGGTGGTACCTTATGAGGGCTCATTCTTTTTTTTTTTTTTTAAAGATTTTATTTATTTGAGAGAGAGAGAATGAGAGATAGAGAGCACGAGAGGGAAGAGGGTCAGAGGGAGAAGCAGACTCCCTGCTGAGCAGGGAGCCCGATGTGGGACTCGATCCTGGGACTCCAGGATCATGACCTGAGCCGAAGGCAGTCGCTCAACCAACTGAGCCACCCAGGCGCCCATGAGGGCTCATTCTGTTCCTAACCACAGCCATCGTCCTCTCCATTACGGACTGAGGATGTGCTGGCGTGGATGGTCAGGTTATTTAACCAAGATCAAATAGCTATGAGGTGGTCTTCCTGGGATTATAGTCCATGTTTCCCCAACTGCAAAGTCTGTACTTGCTTTCATTCTGCTTGCTGTTTCCTTGAACCCAAAGCCAAGGCTGAGCCATCCTTGAACTCAAGTTGATGCTCAGCCTTGCAGAGCAAGCCTTCTCTCTGATCCAGGGTGAGAAAACCCTTGTCAGGCTAGACCTACAGATTCCTCCCGATCTGCAGGTCATTTTTTCCTAACTTTGTGGGCCATCCTTTCCCCTACATCCAGAAATCCCTGTGGCAAACAGCTCCTGTACATCTAACCATTTGTAAAAGTTGATTGAATTACTCATTAAAGCTTGTGCCATCAACTCTCTGTGGCAGGTTTAACAGGTGCATACCCAGGACCATTATTCTTTGCCACAGACTAGGTGCGATGATGAGCATCTGCCCTGCTGTTCTTGTAATGTCTGCTTGATAGAAGAGGACCGGCCGTTATGTGAACTTCCTTTTATCACAAGCTGTGTGGACAGCCAGGCCAGGCAGCGGTTTGATTTTTCTCCAGCTCTCCTGCACTTGTCGCTTCGATCTGGGCTATTGCTTGGCTCGGCTGTGAGGTGTGTCTTTGTGTGTCTCCTTTGTCCTCTTTTTCAGCTATTTTCTTGTCTCAGTGCAAAGTAACTCATCTGATGACCAGCACCCTCGCAGTCTTGCCTCTTTTCCTCTATCAGTGGCTGTCAGGAAAAGAAACAGAGAATCCCGAAATAACTCACGTGGAGGCAATTCATAGATGCTGTGTTCTAGCTCTCAGAAAGAATCAGTGTTTCAAAGAATGAGGCCTTAAATATTAAAACTGATTTCAGGAGCAGGAGTTTTTGGCTTCCAAAATGAATTCTTACATAGACTTTCTGGATGCAAAAGAAATGACAAAGATTGCTGTTTGGGGGAAATGGGGCGAGGAGGTAGAGAATTCCACTGCTCGATCTACTCTGATTCTTCATAGACGTACCATGTGAATGAAGCCTCAGCCTTAACTGCAGGAATCTCTAAGTTTGTAATTGTATGCAGATGTGATTAGGCATAGGACAATTTTGAAGAAGAGGGGGAAGTGCCTTCCACAGTAGCCAACATTTGGCTGGAGTGCCAGCAGCAAAGCCGCCTTGGGCGCTCACCACTTGCATCTGCTTGCAACAGTCAATGATCTGCTGTTGAGGTCATGAAATATTTTCAATATTATCTCTGCCCAGGTGCCTATTTTTAACCCCTTGAAAATTTATTTTTGTCCTGATGCTATTTTATAGAGGTCTTAGGACAAGGGAACCTTATTGGCATTTATAGATTGGAAAAGAGAGTAGCTTATCCAGGACATGTCTTTTCATTTTGATCTCCTCAGTGAACAGTCAGTAGCTCTTCTTATTAAAATATATATATATAATTTTGTGAGGGCCCTTGAATTATCCACCTCCATCCCAGATATTCCCTGGGGACCTTCTCAAAAGAAGGGATTTCATGTTAGCCATACAGAAAGCAAATAGCAAAATAACTACTTGCTAGATTGAATTAAACATAGACACTTTACATGAAACCCAAGTGCAGACAGCAAGCCTGGATGAGGGACAGGAATAGAGGCAAATCCTTGAATGTGGCCCTCAGTTCACCGTGTGTTGATAGAGGCATAATCTCATGCCTTCTGCCTCTTAAATTTCGTGAGAAAAATAGACCTTCAGTCTCCACCGGTGAGGCCTTCTCAGTGTGCTCCCTAATGTTAATTAATGTGGCTAGGAGGGGTAAAGGTACACAAATTAAATAAAATTGTTGCATGTCTGGATTCAGCCTTGGTTCCTGATTCTTATTAGCTTCTTAATTGTAATCACATGCTTCTGTGTTTGCTTACAGTTCCATACATTAGAAAATCACGTTGCATTTAGATCTGCACTGTATTTATATAGGAAAATAAAACCCCTAGTGAACTCCAAATGCTCTTGCTCTGCACGCTTAATAGAATTTAATATAATAAATAATTTAAGATAATATGTATGCACACACATATGTATTATATATTTGAGTTTCCCTTCATGGTTAATACACCAGGTAGAGTTTTACATGTGTATACACTCTATGCAAACTGCCTATTCTGGCAAATATCAAAATTTATTATCCCCCAAGTCAATATTGATTTGGGTGTCACCTTTGTGAATATTTACTTCTGTAGATAATGAATTGAAATGGGCATTTGGATGGAAATTAATATCTATTTATTTTCTGAAATCGAGTATGTTTTGCTGCAAAGGTGGACAAATGCTGGAGGGAGGCATGCAGACATGTTCCACTGTAGCTGCTCTGTTTCAGGACAGTGTTCAAGTAAGCATCCTTTGCATTCCAATTTACTGTGGTTATTTTTTTTTTTTTATAGTTCTTTAACGTGGTTCCTTTACCTAATGGACAGAATGCAAATCTTCAAATATATTCAGCTTGACATTTTGGTAACAGAATCGGGAGATAATGATACTTGAGCATATAGATAAGTATACATGGGATTAATGAACCCCTTGGCCTTGGAATTTATTTAGGCCAAGATACTATTACCTGAGAAACACAAAGCTCCTTCAACAATGATATAATTAAATGAAGAATACAGGAAGAGACATAAAATTACAAAGGGGTTCTTTTGGTTTTGAGATACTGAGTTTTTGTCTTGAAATAACCTTATGAGACATCATGTGATTTGAAGCCTGCGTGTGTGGGTGGGTGTGTGTGTGTGTGAAATTCTTGCTTCTATAAAAGTTAGTACCACATGTTTTGGCACCTTTTAACTATATCAAACCAGGTTAATATTCTTACTAAAATTATGAGTCTACAATAGAAATAATTCCTGTTGTTCTTGTCATCAATTTGGGGTGTTGAGTTACCAAATACACACACACACGCACACACACACACTGATTGTTGTTCTAACTTAATAAGAACTGATAAGACAAATGAAAGTATAATTGTGACAGGTGCTGTGTGCTGCCTTATATGCATGGCATCTAGATATGCTTTTCTATACAAATATTCACCCACATTGTATTCCTGATTTTGTCCTTTATAAACAAGATGGATTAGTTTAGCTGTCATGTCAGCAAATCTTTTCCTGCCGTTAATGGTTTGATAAAAGATCTGGACTTAGGAAAGAATATCATAATTAAACACAGACCGTGGCTTAGTAGTCAAGGGAATAAACCACTGTGAAAATTCATTAGTAAAGTTAATCCAAGAAACACTGGAGCAAGTGAAACAAAATCAATTTAAGGGGAGAATGTATAACTCTATTGATGTTCTCAGCCTTCTTGATACATTGTTTGGGGTAAAGATTTCTATGTTTTCTGTATAAATATCAATTTTATTGGAAAATTCCATTTGACTTATTGGGTTCCTGTAGCTAAGTGTTTTGTGACTTCATTGGGGAAATGATGTCATTTTGTATATGGAGAAATAAAAATACCTCACTTGGTGTCCAATGAAACTCTCATTTTACACACCTTCCAATTCTCATTCCAGATTAGAAATCAAAGCCAAGATGACATCTCTGCTTTTTTTTGTGCTAGGAAAATTTAATTCCTAGAAGAAGCCAAAGACATTGGGAGGTTCTTTTGTCATTGTTTACATGTGCTTTTGCACACACGCCTACATGAGACACATAAGTGCTCAATGTCAATTAGTTTAGTTTACGCTTCTCTTTAAAAAAAACAAAAATCATCCTGGTTGTGTAGATCAGTAGTTCTCAACTGGAAGTGGTTTTGCCTCAGGAAACATTTATCAATGTCTGGAGATGTTTTCAGCTGCCCCATCTGGAGTCTTGCTATTGCATCTAGTGGGTAGAGAAGTGGGGCTATTAGTAAGCACGCAACAATGCACAGGAATGCACCCCACAAAAGATAAGCAGATAAATATCTAGCCCAAAATGTCATGATAGCCAAAGTCTGAAAAACTGTTTAGATTTGTCAGTTATTTATGGAGCATCATGTGTTAATTGAAAAGACAACACACACACACACACACACACACACACACGCACACACACACACTAAGGCTTTCTTCTAACATCTAGCTCTTAGAAAGACCCTTAGAATGGAAGATGAAATATCCTGGTCCGGATTTTGCCACTTACTGGCTGTATGATTTCGTGCTCATCCTTCCACATTTTTCCCAAATAAGGATAATGATATCTGCCCTATCTGCTATTGTAAATAACAAATGAGATAAGTAGTGTCTTTGGAGAAGCTGCAAATGGATATTTTTGATATATTGATATTTAGTATAATTTTTAAAGTAAATTTATTTATTTATTTATTTATTTTAGTTTTTGGAGAAATAATGGTCTGGCTGTACTGTCCTGGTAGGCCTTAGATAAACAAAGGCTAATAGGGGGAGATAGAGGCACAATGTGAATAGGGATGAAGGGGACGTATCCTGGACTGGGAATGGCAAGATAAATTTCACACCATTTTTCTAATTACCTTGTGGTTCAATTTTAACTCTTATCTTGAAAGTCATCTGGTCATGCCTCCTTAGTCAGAGTGTCATGGTGCTATCATGCAGTAGTGAAAATCGCTTTCATAGCAAAACATTTTCTAATTTTTTTCCTTTTTTTTTTCTTTTTAAAGCACCCTCCTCTGGCACACATATATATTTGGGGAGTTCTGGGAACAAACAAAAATTTCCAAAGTGGTTTATGGAGGTGCTTCCTGACACTCAGGAAAGGCAATGAACCAATCTATTCAGATGACATTTTCTACTTCAACTAGCAACTCAGAGATCAGTTAGATAAGGATTCTGGGTTTGATTGCTTATCTGCTCCGATCAAATCTTCAATTTTTTAAAAGCAATTAAAGCAGATATACAGTATTTAATTTGCCTTCTCAATGGAAATGGGATGATTGGCCTTGGCCTCTACTGGATGTCTGCTTTTTGATAAAAGCTTGTTATAGAAGTCAGAAAATGCAGAATTGGCAAAGAGACCTTTGAAGTTATATAATCCAGCCATAACCTGTATAACCTATGTAGATCTCCACATTCCCTACGAGTATTCCAGACAGTTGGCAACTCCATTGTACTTCTTTCATAGGACTGCTCATTTTCCTCCCCCCAAATTATAATTAATAGGGCATCCTTTCTTTAAGCCTACCTCCATGCACCACCAAACCACTGCCCTTAGCTCCGCTCACTGGGGCATCTCAAACCAAGTGCCCTCCTTCTTCATCATGATTTTTCTGCAAATCCATAAGGATGGCATCTCCATTTATCATGGTCTTCTAATCTCTTCTTTTCCTTTATTTTTCCTACTGCATGTTTCCCCCTCCTTTCACTTCCCACCATCATGTTCCCTTATTCTGTACATATTCTACTTTGACAATGCTATATTTAAAATATAATGTCCAGGGGGAAAATATAAAGTATAATGTCCAGAATAGAATGCAGTTATTCCTCCAGACTTGTCTTACTGATCTGTGGGGGAGCCACAGTGTGATGGCCATTAGGAAACTTGGATCTCAGAGGAGATTCAGAAAGCTTTGACAACATAAGGCTTTCAGTCGAAAATGAATCAAGCTAACGAGCACCAGATAGCTGTGTTGTCTAAAGGCCATCAGTATCTTTTCTTTCTCCCTCTCACTGCTTTCACTTAATTTGCCCTCCATTGATATAAATGGTTCTCTTCACTCTGTTCAAGGATATCTTGCAAAAGTTTTTCTTAGTGGTTCCTCCTAAATTGAGTAAACTAGAAACTCTCATCTTAACCTCTATCTTCAGAGATCTCCACAGTCCAGTTCTCAACTTCTCTGGACTTCATTACTATTTCTTTCCTTTAAACCCTTAAAGCCGATACAATATATATTACGTTTTTATGTCGTCTCTGTTTATAGTACTAGTAGCTACCATGATTGACTGCTTACTGTGTGCCAGGCCTTGTCATTAACATGCATCCCCACTAATCGGCCCCACTACCTTATATGGTTAACGTTTGCTAAGAAACTTACAGTTTAGAGAGGGCTGAGTAATCTACCCAAGTCCATACAAGCATGAAGCAGTTGACCTGAAATCCAGAGCTGGTCTGTGATTCCGAAGCACTTTATTCTTTACACTGAGAAGAGAATTTTAGACCCTTGGTAGGAGCTGAGGTCCTAACAGGTTCTCAATATATTCTGACTGCAGGAAATCACATTCTGGTTACTGGAAGAAATTACACTCTTTCCCCCCCAATTTTTGGAATACAGTTCCAAACTATGAACTGATTTTTGCTTTTAGTGAAGAAATACATTCAACTTCTGAATATAAACCATGGCTACTTTGGCAGTGGAAGACAGAGAATCCCACCAGCAGAACCTTGGAATGTTCTGCTCTTCCAAGGCCATGTTTATGGAGATGGTGTCTGTATTGACCCCTAGGCAGTAGCCCCCTCTGTGATTTTACTCTCGCATGAATTTTTCATAAAGCCCTATGGTTGTTCCTATCTCCTCTACTGTCATGATGCTGGATGCTGTGAAATGATCACAGCATTTTGGGGGACACATATCACTCAGGGTCACCTCATCTCTGAACCCAAGCTTCTCAACTGTGGCTTTAGCTCTACTCACACCACAGAAGGAAGCAGTGATAATGAAGAAATACACACACTGACACACACACGTCAGTTTGTTTCCTGGAGAACAATTCGTGCAAAGGTTAAGAAATGCACATTATTTTAATATTAAAGAAAATACAGATATGTTCTGGAATAGGATATAAAATATCATGGAATTTTCAAATGAAACCTCAGATCTCAAACATGTCTCTGGCTTTAAAATGTGTATCCAGTCAAGGTTTATCAGTTCACCCTTCTCTGATTTCTGGACTCCTTAGGGAAAAACTTGGTAGAGTTTCCCTGAGTCCATTTCTCTGGGCCAACATTAAGCCTTTCAGCTTGGGCTTCAGTTGAAAATGTCTTTCTTGAAACACTGTTTTCCCTCCTTTAAGACAGAGTTACTAGATTGTGTTTACATTCTGTTACAAAAGAATAACGTTATAGCTGTGTGTGACTGATTTCTCCTTACCTTCTGATAAAAAGGCGCTGTGTGCGTAATGATAATATTAATACTCTTTTTATTCTAATATCCATTTTTTAATTTTTTTATTTTTAAAAATATTTTATTTATTTGAGAGAGAGAGAGGAAGAGAGCTTGAGTGCGGTGGGGGTAGGGCAGAGGGAGAGGGAGAAGCAAATCCCTCGCTGAGCAGGGACCCCAACTCTGGCTCAATCCCAGGACCCTGGGATCATGACTTGAGCCAAAGGCAGAAACCTAACCAACTGAGCCACTCAGGCGCCCCTCTATTACCAATTTTTAAACATATCTCCATTACTGGTTTTATGTGTTAGGAAAGAAAGTGGAACAAAGTGATATTGACAGAAAGCCCATATTTCTGCCCCAGCTCCCCACCCATCCCAACCTCCTCACAGAAAGTCTGGCAGGGACTCTGCATTAGCACTCTTCAGGATTTCCATTTTGTGTTTAAAAGGTGCTGTGAATCCCCTGAAATTGTGCAGGAATTGCCGTGTTTGTGTATGCATCTGTGCATTTTTCTTGGATAAAGGGCTTATATTTCACCTGATTTCCAAAACACGTCCATGACCCAGAAAAGATGAAGAGAGATTTTGAGAGCCTCATTACCCTGTATGCCCTCAGGGAGAGGAGGATGGGAAGGTCTTATTCTAGATGCCAGTTATTGTGAAATTTTTCTAAACGTGCATGAGTGGCATGTTCTTTCCCAGCTTCTGACAGGATGGGTGTGAGCTCTGTGGGGACTGGCTGGAGGGTGTGGAGGGGGGGATCTGTGTGAGAAGAAGCCCCTCAAAGGGGAAGAGCCAGGCAGAATCTAACAGACAAAGACAAAGAAAGGGGAACTTTGAGATTTCACAATTTTGCCAGTGGCCAAATATGCACATGGCAAACAAGTGGAATTTATACAGATGAACATTTTTATTACTAAGAAAGGAGATTTTTAAAAGAACTTATTCAGAGCCTGTCCCTTTGTCTTTTCCAACCCCTCCCCTGTTATCCCTTCACAAAAGAGAAAAAGACAGAAAGAGGAGAACAGCTTAATGTCTAGCATTTGCAAGTCTCTGAATATCCACCTGAAAACAGCTACCCCCCACGGAGATATCACTGAACCTTAATCATTTCCCATTGCTTGAAAAGAAAGATGGCTGAGGTATCCATTTTTTCCTTCAAATGTCAGGTGCCCACAGCAATTAACTAATCACACTCCTACCAGGTCAAGTTACAGAGTGAGGTACATTTCATACAAGAAAAGAAGACAATTGGGTCGTTAATGCTGAGGGAACTTTCTAGAGACAGAGAAATGAAGAAAGGTTTTCACAATAGGCGAAGGCTCCCCTGGAGTGGCTTGACAACCCCTGAGTAATCCTGTGCCTTGAGACTCAGAAGCCAGGAAATAAGGGTTGAGGTTGGGTTGTAGCCTTGGGCACACATTTTTATTAGGTTAGTACTGGAATGGCCTTTAAAATCTTCAGTGTAAGAGGTTTCTTTGATACTGAAACCTCAAAAATCCCTAAGACTAAGCATTGGGAGAGCTGCTTGTTCAAATCATCCTTCCCCAGTATCTATCATGGCCTAAAAATTGAGTGTTATTATGTGACAGCAGTAATATGAACAAAGAGGGTGAGGAAGACCTAACATTTATGGGACATTATAGACCAAAACAATCCTGTCATTTACACCTGCTAGCACACAATCTTCGTAATAACCCTGCATGCTAAGGATACGTCTAACCTGAGTTTACAGACATGGAAACAGAGGTACAGAGAGGTTAAATCACTGGTCTGAGGTCATGCAGCTAGGAAGTGGAAATGCCAGCTCAGGCAGTCTGGCTCCAGGGCCAAAATCTTTGTGTCTGAGGTTGGGTTATGATCTTTATTTAAAGAAGGAGAAAATGAAGCTAATCATCAGTGACCATCATGAGCGGTGAAGAAGCTTACCCAGGGTTTATCACTGGTTCACAGAGAGCTTGGCTTTGACCTAGGTCTGTCTGGCTGTTCGTGACTTTTCCCGTGCAATATTCCTTCACAGAACGTGGTTCTTGCATATCATTATATGGAAATTCAGCCCTAGAGGGGCTACTGGTTCCTACTTTTGGTGCCTGAACATGGGGCCAAGCAGAAAGGCTGTAGCTCAGCTGGACTCTGTTAAGCCCATGACCCTGGAATTCCTGGGTCTCTTGTGCATTGAAGAGCAGTCAGTGACTCAGCTATGCAAGGTGTAAGGAAGAGGCTCCTTACTCAGAAATGTGGAGTCTTCCACAAGCCAGCTGCTCTCCCTTTTCAGCCCTATCTATCAAGCCCCTATTGTGTGGGGTCAGCGTGCAGTAGTGGTAAAGAGCCAGACCTTGCAGTGTGATACTGTAATGAAGACAAAATATTATTTCCTCTACATGTCTAGGTTTTTGACTAACCCCTACAGCCCCATAATAAAAGACAGATTAGCATGAGCAAAAGACCCCCAGAAGTTTAATAACATAACCCCGCATATACGTGGGAGATAGCAGGGAAAACTGAGTAACTCCCCAAAATGGCTCAAGCCTTCACCATAAATACTTTCTTCAGCTAAAGACAAAAGAAAGGTGTTGGGGATGGGAGAGGCCAATTATGGGGAAGGGGTCACCGGGAAAAGCACAGTAAACAAGGGTAAAGTGGCTGTGCGGATTTAAGTCTTTGCCATCTTCATTGATAAGCATTCCCAGAATTTTAGCCCTCTTCCTCTTCCTGGAACAGAAGGGGAGACACCCTTGCAAATGGAGATTTTTCCTTATAATTGTGACTGTCTCTTTCAAGAGGATAACCTCTACTGGGTTTCCAGAGCTTCTCCTGTGTCTGCTGTTTCTTAAAAATAACTAGCTCAAGATAATCCTTATGCAAATAGACATATTTGGGGGTAGCATGTTCTGCTCCCCTTAAGCACATAGAGGTCTGGATCGGAGAGGCCCATGGAGCTCTGTTTCTGGAACTCTCATTGCTTTCATACTGTTCCCCGGCCCTGCCTATAGGGAGTGCATGTGCACATATGCGAGGGTGCTTACACCCATCTCAATCACAGCCATTCCCAAGCCTATGCGGAAACTTTCATTTCTTTCTGTTTCTCTGAGTCCTTTATGCATTTTTCTGCCCGTATTACTAGTTTTCCTGTTATGCATGTCTCTAATATCCCCACCCAATAGATTGTTCCTTGAAACTAGAACTACTTACTCATCTTTGTACTAGTGGTCATCGGCTTCCACTAAACTGGCAGCATGGGGTAGTGAAGGCATGCTTTAAAGTCATACAGACCTGGGGTCAAAACCTAGCTCTACTCTAGGAATGCCACCTTGGGAAAAACCTCAGGTAAAATGAGAATTCCTCTCCTCTCCCCGCTCATATTTATTGAACGCATCCCTGCCAGATACAACGCTCATATGTCATTTAATGATGACTCTTTCCTTTATCTCTGCATCTAGTAAGTGCTCAGTAGTTTTATTGGTTCTTCCTAAGGTACCAAGAATTAAAGTTGTAGTACTTTTGTCTGTCTCTAATTTCTATTTAGAGGTTTGTTAGCTGGGTCAGGGCACAGGGGTCCATGGACATCTGGGAGGTAGATGCAAACTTCCTTAAATTATGTGTGAAGTTATTTGAGTGTACTGTTGAATTCATCATACCTTCTAATGGGGACAAGTTAAAAAATGGTGAGGTTAATAAGCCTTCCTCTGGTGCCACCACAGCCCTCTGGGTTTGTCTTCTCATTCCCTCTGAATGTCCTGCAGTGACATAGAGGGAACGTAGTAGAACATTTATTGTCACCGAGAAACCCCCATCTCGGTCTTTGGAGGAAAATGCCAACGATTTGAGAAGATACGGTGCTTTATTTGCATCTCATGAGTCAAGCAGAGGTGGTGGTAGTTCCTGCATAAATTTTAAGCTAATGTTCAAAGATGACTCTGGTGTTTATTGGCAACCTAGTCAAAAGTGTGGTGTATAATTTTCACCCTTCAAAGTACAGACCTGTATTTTTCAAACCAGAATAAAATTGTCAGGCCTGCTGTATTTTCTGCTAGATCAAACAAAATTATAAAAACATAAATAAATAAACAAACAAACAAACGCATGCTTAGGAATGAGTTGTATCTGAGTTTAAATGTAGGCTCTGTTATAATCTCTAGATTGGGAACTTCCTGAGCTTCATCAGGAGGATGATGATAATATCTACCCTTTATGATTAAGGAGAGAGTTAAAGGAGCTACCTTTTACAATATACTTTAAGTATGGTGCTTAGCATCCAGTAGGTGCTCACCTAGTAGGAGAGATTCTTGGCTTAAAGTCTACGGGCTTAACCACTAGGCTGCACTGCCTTGCTTTGAGAGATAGTATTAAAAACAACTGTGATTAACAAGAATAAATAATTAGGTTGTGTTAGTAAGATCTTAGAAATGAAGGCAGATTGGGGGTCACAGTAATAAATAAGCTTGTGGGGTGTCTGGACCTGTCCTGACAAACTCCCTAGCACATTTGGTCACCTTCCATCTGCCCTTGCCTCTGTGTGCTACTCTTTCTCCTGATGCGGTGCCTTTGACACACCAGTAAGAATGTTGAACAGTTTTGGGCCCCCAGTTCCTCTCAGATTTCAAGGCATAGCTCTGGACTTTTATGGAGACTACTTTTGAATGAATTTCAATTTCTCTGAAATATCAATCTCTCAAAATGTCTGCAGCTTTGGTTACACTTGGCACATTCTGCTCCGGCACTGGCAAGTACTGAAATAAAATTTATAGGAGGAACCAGCTCAGAGACACAGTCTCTCTTCAGAGTGTGTTATTTCTGAATGAAATAGGCACCAGGAGAAAATCAGCAGTGCTTAATCTTAGGCATGTGGAAAGTTCTCCTGGACTGTAACATGTTAAATGTCCATGGTCAAAACCTGAAAAGAGAAATGTGCACAATTTTTCAGTTACTCTAACTTTACAGACAGCTGAGGTGGGATAGGACCAGGTATAATGGCATGTGACAAAGTATTTCCTGGTGACATTACAGCCTATGTGTGCATCTACAAGAGTGAGGCCTTACCAATGACAAAACCTAGTTTTCTTTCCATCTCTTCTCTCTTCTCAAAACAAACATGCACACACACACAGTCCTTGTAGATAAACACCAAATGTCTCACTAGACACAAAGACATAGTTCAAAGTTTAATTGTTTCTGGATAAAGATCTGATGCAAAGACTCCCCCTAATAGAAGTGCTTCTGAGAGATCCTTCACTTGGCTCCTTCCGAGTGCTCGGTACTGCCTTTCTTTTGCCTCTAAAGCACTGTGTTAATAGCAAGGGCAACTCTAGGGTCGTACCATTTATCTAGAATATATTGAAAATCATTGTTGCCTCTGGTGCTGTGCTATGGATTATGGGCATTCTTTTTTGGTTCCTGGACTCAATTCCAATGTGGGGGTGGGGTCTTCTACACACAACACCAAGCAATTCTTAGACATCAACAGGGTGTCCAATAATTCAACTCAAATCTGACCCTCTGTACTGGAGATAACATCAGACCCCACAGGTTAAGGGTTCAGTCCTACAAGAGTGCCCTCCCCTCCCTTCAGAGCTGGTTGCATGTCTCGGATGGTTACTTGTATTTCTGACTGATGGCTACAGATTGGCAATTCCGATGGCTTCCTCCTCAGGTGTGATTAATTTACTAGAGTGGCTCTTTGAACTCAGGGAAACATATGCTTTTTTTTTAATTTATTTTTTATTTTTTTTAAAGATTTTATTTATTTATTTGAGAGAGAGAGAATGAGAGATAGAGAGCATTAGAGGGAAGAGGGTCAGAGGGAGAAGCAGACTCCCTGCTGAGCAGGGAGCCTGATGTGGGACTCCATCCCAGGACTCCAGGATCATGACCTGAGCCGAAGGCAGTTGCTTAACCAACTGAGCCACCCAGGCACCCTCAGGGAAACATATACTTACAGTTACCAGTTTATTAAAGGGCATGAATCCACAGCCAGATGAAGAGATGCATGGGGTGAGGTATGGGGAAAGGGCACAGAGCTTTCATGCTTTCTCTAGGCACAGTACTTTCTGTAATATCCATGTGTTCTTCAACCTGGAAGCTCTCTGGGCCCAGTCCTCCTGAGTTCTTATGGAGATGTCATTATATAGTCATCATTGAGTGTCATTGGCCATTGGCTGATTCAATTCCAGCCCCTCTCCCTTCCCTGGAAAGGGTGATTAGGACCCAAAATTACATCCCTCTAACCACATGGTTGATCCTCCTGGCAACCAGCCCCTGCCATTGGGTGGGCTCCAGAATTCAATTTCATTAAGAATAAGATGCACATTTCACCTTCATGGCTCTGAAATGTTTTCAGGGACTGTGGATGAACACCAAAAATATCTGAATGTGCAAATATATATTTCATATAAATCACTGTATCACAGGCATTTAAAATGGTGTATCATGTGGGCCCTGATCTTAATGACCTTTTTACCTCTTGAATAAGCTAAAGCTAATTTTAGCAATAAATTATATACTTTGTAACAGGGGAACAGGGGGGATTAAAAAGAGTATTGATTTGGGGATTACATAGATTTGAGGTTGAATTCCAACCCACATAATCTACATAAATGTTGCCATGGTGCTCCGGTTGTTTCATGTGCAAAACGGTTGTGATAATGTCCATCTCACAGAGCCTTGGGAAGGGTCAAGTGAGACATCCAGTTTACCTGCCTGACACAGTCACTCAGAAATGTTAGGATTGTTTTGCTTTATTTTATTTTCTTGTGGCATTCGTTTTGCAATGGAAAGTAGAACAAGGTTTCTCAGACTATCTGTGATGAAGGACCAGTCCCTCCTACATCTCTCCTTCTGGCCCCATCCATCACAGACTAAAATTTTTGTAAAACACAACAAAATGGATTACTGAAAAAGTTAAATGAAGAAAATGCCAAAGATATAAAAAAAAATACAAGCCAAATTTTTACCATTAGATTCCACATGGAGAAAATTATGCAGCCAGGTTGCTATAGGTTTCTAAATGCTCGTGGGGGAAGTTCTGCACCTATCCCATCCTGGACTGGTAGCAGAGGGTCCCTGGGCCTGACATGGTCTGCAGTGGGGTCTGCAGATCACACTTTGAGTAGCACAAACTGAAAGAGAGAGATGGTGTCCTTAATGTGATTAAAAGTGGAAATCACTGAGTTACTCTGTTTGAAACCTTTATGTTATGCTAACATATCCAGAGAGACCCATCTTCATTTGCAAGTGATGATAAAAAAACTGACCCAAGGAAGTAACCATGCACACACAGGTGTCAAGGACAAGAGCAGGGGACTACTCGGAGGATAGTCACCAGGCACAGCAGAAGAGATGAAGGAATTAGAGACAGCCGGGGCTTTCCACTTAGTCCCTTTCAACCAAGCTTCCAGGTAATCTTAGCACAGAGGAAGTGGAAATTAATGCATGTGTTTTGACGTGCAGAACTTTTTGTGTTTTATAGATTTTTCATTCCAAAGATTCCATTCGGTAATTATTAATGATCCTTTTGCTTTCTGGAGGGGGTGGAGATCAGTGGGCCTATGGTGTGAGCTTCCATTTCCTGCCTATTTCAAGGGCCTCTTCCACTTGAATTCAAATGATCTAAATACACATTGGTCTATGCCACGCCCCCTTGTGCAGCTTCAAGACCCCCGAGGCCTGGTCCTGGCTGACCTCCGCTTTCCTCTGAAAGCACTTGCCTGGCATTCAGTGTTCTAATTGTTCTGAATCCTTGGCAGTTCCCTGTCCACACCTCACTCCTGCATTCCTGTGTGCCTTCTTTTGTTCATGCTTTTCCCACTGTGTAGCCCAGCATTGACCCCTCCTTGTCTGCCTGACTTCTAGTTATCCTTCAAGAATAACTTCAGCTGTCCTCCAGAATGTCTGCCCTGACTCTCCCTCCCTCATTCTGAGTGAGATGTCCCTGCTCTGTGGGCCCTTTCTTTCCTCTGCATACCTTGCCTGCTGAAACGACCACATTATTCTGCCACCATCTGTTTGTTCTCATTTCTTATTCATCGACAAATGCCCAATAAATGTTTGAGAAGTGACCATAACTGAGGTAGCTGTCATGGCCATGTTGAGAGGCACTCAAGGATAGACCTGCATACTGATAAGCCAAAAACCATAATTTATTGAGCAAATTTGGCTGAGGCAAAGCAGAACCGAAGATCATCAGATTCACCTATCAGTTAAATATGTAATCAAGGCAATCTCTGTACGCGGCTCTTCTATTTCTTTGCCCTCGTTCCCCTTTGACATAAACTAAATACTTATACATACATTTTAAGCCAAATTAATTGAGCACTATCAGTCACCAGCACAAAGGTCTCCACTTTGGGGCAGCAAAGAGCATGAGAGATATTAGGATCTGTCTAGAATAATGGAGAGAGCCCCCGGGTTTGATCGGAATTTTGGCCTTGCTACTTTCAAGCTCAACAGATTGTTGACCTTTCTGAATCTCTGTTTCTTGAACCAAAAACACAGAGTAATAACCTATGTCAAAATAGGGTTATTTTGAGGGTTAAGTGGCATGATTTACATAAACACCTGGTACGGTGTCAGACACAATAAATGGTAGCCATTATGATTATAAGCAACTCTTTATTTATATTCTCTTTAAAAGTTTGCTTTATGTTACTCTGTTATATAATTTCTTATAGTCTAATGTTGCATTGCCAGAAACAAAATTTAGGGGGAATAAACTTATTATTTTATAAGTTTAATGGGCTCCAGAATTCAACTTCATTAAGAATAAGATGCACATTCTTATTCATTAAGACTAAGATGCACAGCATGCCTTTACTCTTCTTAAAATCTTCTCTAGCGATTATAATAAACATTTCATCTTAGGAAGTATTTCTTCACCTTTCCCCTATAATGAAGATGTTAGAGAATCTGAGTTTTACCAAATTGAGGAACTCCTGCTGAGGAACAAGGATTAAATGAAACAAAGGCAGGAAAAGATGCCAAATGACTTACTGGAGGAAAAGGGCTTCATACTGGCATCAGAGAACAGTATAAACTGGACAGGGACAGGGATCATGGCTACAAACACAGAGACAGATGCCTCACCTAGCTTAGAGGACCACTAAAGATGCAAGAGGGCCAATAAAATTCCTCCATTTGTACATAAAAAAAGAAACATGTACCCTTTGCCATCTCCCATGAAACTGTGCTCTTGGCTTTTTGTCCAGATGCTTGGATTGTTTTTCTTTTTAACTTATGTGTATGGGGGGAGGAGGGATATGGGCGTTTGGAAAGTGGGAAAATGCTTTTGGTTTTTCCAGGAATGTGATGTGGTAGAAATATTAAGCAGGGTTAAAAATATTAAAGAATGTATTATAGCTGATGCAGTAGGGTCCTTGGGCTCCTGGGACCCTGTTTTCCAGACACCAGGAAAAGTGAAGCTAGATCATGCTTCAGAAGGAGAAAGGACTGCAGTGACTTGTCCAGGTGGACCAGCTGGCCATGGGCATCACTCCACCTCCAGTAGCCTGGCTGGAATTTGCTGGAAGCAAGACTCATGAAAAAAGAAGAGACAAACAAAGAATACAAAACTAATTTGAAAAGATAAATGGACCCCTATGTTTATTGTAGCATTATTTACAATAGCCAAATTATGGAAACAAACCAAGTGCCCATCTATACATAAATGGATAAAGAAGAGTAGTATATGTATATACAATGGAATACTACTCAGCCATTAAAAAAGAATGAGATTTTTGTCATTTGCAACAACATGGATGAATCTAAAGAGTACAACACTAAGTGAAATAAGTCAGAGAAGGACAAATACTGTATGATCTCACTCATATGTGGAATTTAAGAAACAAAACAAATGAAGAAAGACAGAAAGAGATAAGCCAAAAAACAGACTCTTAAATATAGAGAACCAACTGGTGGTTGCCCAAGAGGAGGTAGGTGGGAGGAATGGGTGAAATGGGTGAAATGGGTGGGAGCAATGGGTGGAATAAGGGGATTAAGAGCACACTGATCATGATGAGCACTGGGTAATGTATGAAATTGTTGAATCACTATTTTGTACACCTGAAACTACTATAACACTGTATATTAACTACAGCGGAATTAAAATAAAAAAAATAAATAATAAATAAATAAAAAAGAGGGGGGTAGAAAGCCCAAGGAGGGAAGGATGCACAAAATAAGTTTAAATACCTTGGGATTTTATTGCTGCCCAAATCCCAGAATTATCGCAGTAGATCCTGGCCCCAGGTATATTGGTAGTCTGCGACTATTCCTTATAGCTCTTAGAGCTATGAAAGCTACATAACGCACTTCACCAAAGTTCTTTCTTTCCTTTGGTTCATTGATAAAATTACCTTTCCTCATTTAGATGAAAGAAGTATTTGACTTCTCAGTTTTCTTCCCTACAACTGCCCCAGCATTTACTCCTTTATTTCCAGAAATCATTTCTGCCATTAGGACAAAGAGAGTAGCTCTTCTTGTTGTATGCAAAAGGGCACTCGTTAGAAAGTGATTATTGATGATTTCCCACTAATTATGTACCTAAGAAAGTTTATGGACTGGAACCAGATGGGTGGGTGGGAGTGTGGACTTGGAAGCCTCTGCTTCTTACCTATGTGACCTTGGCCAGAATGAGCATATTGCTACCTATTTGAAGATTAGATAGAGTGTATGTAAAGTCTCTTTCCAACTCAGACAAGGAGTCAACCAATTTATTTTTCTCCTTTCCACGACATCGTGGGATATAGCTGAACATGAACATCTTTAAGCCTAAAGCAGGACCCTTAGTGAAGTAAATAGTGATTGTCTACTTTGGAAACACTTGACAAAGGATGAAGTCCAACTTCTTCAGCTAGACTGGAGATCTTTTCAGGAGCTAAGAATCATCTAACTCCACTCTCCAACATTCCCCAACAGTATCCCTTTCCTCTTCATAACTCCTTCAACACTTCCATGTTTATTTATAGCCTTTAGCCTTTCCACATTTCTTGGTTGCTCTTTCCTCTTGCAATATTTTTCTTCTCTTCCACCAGTTCACATTCTGTTGAACTTTTAAAGTTTCACCTCCAACCTCACCCTTTCATGAATCCTCCCCAGAATGTCCTCATGCAGCTATTCCTAACTAGTGTATGTGATCCTCCTGGTGGAACACAGAGCTTGTCTAAAGTGGACATCAGGTTTTGCCATACATTGCTGAGAGTTACCTGACCATGGAAAGTGAGGGCATTCCAGGTCCTTTGGCCCCTTCCTGAGCTGGACCATTTAAACTCCTTGGCCTTATTTCTACATGCCCTTGCTAACCCACCACTCAATGTCCTCTAAGGGGTTATTCACATTTTCATTTCATTTTATTCCAGCTCCTATTTTTACCACCAGATCTCATTATTTTCAGCAAATGTCTCCTAAGTCAGTGAGAAAATGGAAAAATAAAGCCATCTCTCTGGGGAGACCTTCCTGAACTCTTCCCGTCCCTATCTAGCAAGACACTATTTGTGTCCTTTATTCCTTCTCCTTCACCATTCAAATGTCTACTGTAAGGGCTCCGAATTCCACTCCCCTGTGACTGTACAAATAAACACGCATCTCTCCTACACCTTCTTCTCCTCCCTCTCTACTCTTTCCCCTTTGAATGGAAGCATAGTTCTATTCTTCTTTCTCAATTTAACATCCCTTCATCTCATGTTGTTTTCAGACACCAAGTGTTAGAAGGAATCATTGATGTGAAATGCCTCTTGTCTATCACCTGTTATTCACCCTTCCACTTGTTGGACATGAGTCCCCTGACATTTCCTTCACAGGCAGCATGTGATAGAGGATGGGCTATAGGCTTCCAGACTGAGCAGAGGTGAGGCTGAAGTGAGACTTCTCCTCTCATGGGCCATGTGACTGTGGGCAATTTCATAAGTCTCTTTTTTGTCTCAGCATCTTTCATAAATCTGGAGTAAGCATGCTGTCATGTAGTCAGGGTGAGAATGCAAATGATAACATCATCAGATAGAACATAGAGGCTCTTGGCACTTTGTGTCTTTATGAATCTGACATCCCATAAGAATTTTCACACTACAGAAAGTCTCTTTTGGAATTCACTTTACTTCACTTTACTTATTACCTGTCTCCTAATTTTTCTCCTTTTTTTTTTTTTCTGGTTATTCCCTCAATTTTTTTTTTCCAAGCTACTATCTTCTATCAAACATTGTCTTCTCCAAAATTCTATGGATGCCTTTGTTTTCCTTGCTTTTTTGTGTTCTTTACTCATTCGGACTCTGACTTTAACTGATATTTAATAGTTTGACAATTTTTAGATGTTCATATCCAATGCTGATCTCCTGAGCTCTGTTACATGAACTGACATCACAATCTGGAAGAAGCATAGGCAAAGAATGCTCACTCTGAGCTCGTCTCTCCCTAATCAAGCTCCCACATTGTCCTGTCTTCCCTCACTGTATGATAGCCCCACTTTTCAAGAGTCATCCTTGACTCTTTCCTTTTCTTTGTCCCCTACATAAATTAACAAGTTCAGCCTTACTTAATGCATGTATCACTACTTACCTGGATTATAGCAATAACTTACTAAGGAGTCATTCTGCCTCCCATTTGCCTAATGTTTTTTGAGTGTCCAAACCAATCTGCAATTTACTTTACCAAAATGAAACTTTAAGTGGATAAACATGGCCAAATTTCCCAGTTAAAAATTTTTCAGGAGTTCCTGCTTAATAGAGGATTGGGATGCTGGAAGTATAGAAGTACCAGAAGTAATATAGCCTGGAGTGATTGTTTATAATGCTGATTTCCAGACTTAAACTCACAGTATTTCCTGGCTGGGTGATATTTACACACTAAAATTTGGGAACAACTAACTCCAGAATAAAGATCAGATCCCATAGAATGTTACATAAGGCTTTGGATAATTTAGCCTCTGACTGCCTTTCCAACCTCACTGTCAACCATCCGGCCATATCACTTGCATGCTCATCACATGGTCTAATCCTTCATTCCACTATAACTTTGTATAATGTCAGAGTCCTGCCGCTCCTGGTTCACATTCCACATTTGTTCATCCTTCTAAGACTAGCTCACTTCAATCATCTTCCCCTTAGCAAGGCTTCCCAGAAACTCTTTACTCACCACCCATTCAATCTGAGATAAATGTCCATCTTTCATGCTTCCATAATCCAAGGCATCATTAGGTCACAATCCCTTTCCTTCTTCTGCTATCCCCAAAGTCAACAATAATTTTTGCACATATATCACTGTCATTAATTGTTTATTTGTCTGTTTTTCTCACCAGCCTAGAAAAGTCCTAGCACTTGAAAAAGATGAATGGCATGTATTAGGTCCTAAAATATTATTTGTTAATTGAAGAGGTTTATCTCTTTCAATCAATATGTCTATTGGCTGTCTCCTACCAGTCCTGTGGGCTAAATCTTGTCTATCAGTGACCTTCCGAAATTCAAGTAGTAACCTTGTGTGGAAGGTTTTCATCCTCCTCTCTAGTCCTGCTACTTCTAAGCAAGTGCTTTTGTAAGCTGCTTCCCGCTGATACAGTCTGCCAGGGATATTTAACTGGCCTTGTGCCTATTCCCCTGGTATTGTGAAAAGTAAATTATTGTCCCACCTGGTGATGAAATTATTTCTTATTTCACAGGCTTCTTTTTTAAGTCATAGAAGTAAAATTATTATAAGGAATATTATTGCCAACAATGTTATTGAAATTTTAGGTGCTGATGTATTTATTGTTCCTTGTTTGTGTGATAAGTCATGGAAATAAAATGTATTTTCAGTAACACTAGTGCATTTTTAATTTATTATATTTATTTTTTACTTTTACCTTAAGTAGTAAAAGTTACCCTTAGCAGTGTTACTAACATTTTCAAAAACTAATGGACTCATTAGATTTGTTTGTATTTTAAAGTCATGACTATAAAACGGATTCACTGGTTTTTTAAAATGATGTATATACATCACATTCCTGTGAGCAATAAATAAAATAATGGAAAGCCTCTAATCCTATGAATATCCTCAGAAAATTATGCTTTTGTTTTTTCTCCCTAAAGGGAAACCATGCTACACTTAAATGAGCAGAGCCTTTCAAATCAGACTAGGTTTGGGTCCTGGCTCTCTAAGCTATTAGCATGGTCTTCAGATTTTCCTTCTATAAAATGGAGGTAATGATATGAACTTTGTAGGGATGTGGTAGTGTAGGTAAAAATAACCCGAAGTGCTTATTGCTTATTGTGATACCTGGCACATATCAGGCACTCAATACATATATTTCCTGTCTTTTTATCTGTTTTCTATCATGGTGGGGGGCAGACTTGTTTTTCATAGATCCATTAAGGAGCTGAGAAACCACTATTTTGGTGGCTCTGGCACTGCTTTGTCAGCCTTGATTATCTTCTGTCTGTCATCAATGTAAAATTATTCAATATACCTGTGACTCTGGTCTCTCAACAAGATGCAAGTTTGTCAAGGAGAAGAGTCTATGAATGCCAACACAGAGTGTGCTCAGTAATAAAAATATCGGATGAATGCAATAAAAAATGCAGGAATAGCATTATGTAAGGGAGGCGACATTGTGCTTGAAAAAAATAATTCTCCTTCTCACAAACATGGTTTTCTTAAATAATGAAGTTACAAATGGAGATGCTTCAGATCTTTTCTGATTCTAATGGTCAATAACTTGTAAGATGTTTTTCTGTTGTTGACTGATATCCGTAACTTTTAAGGCTCAACACATATGTGTAGCTGAAGGAGGGTTTTATTTTATTGTGTGTAGGGTGGCCCTCTTACCTTTCCTGAACTTAAGCACAAAGTGGAATTAAAGGCTGAGAGATGCCAGTACAAGAAATCCATCGACTATGAAGACATCTGTCATGATTAATCAGGCTAAGCAATTCTCAATAAGGAAAGCATGAGTGAGTTTGTTTTGCTGCAAAGACATGCCCTGATCACATTAATTTGGGAGGCAGCTGGAGGTGGCAACTTACCAGGGGAAAACAGATTGGGGGACCTATGAAATTATTCAGATGCTCATAGGAGACTCTTCCTGTAATCCACAGGCAAGCCTATTCTTACAGCTGAGAAGCAGAGTTATAGAAAAGTCCTGTCAGAAATTGTAACCCCAGGTATTCAAAAGCATGAACACAAGGAGTCTACGTATGAGACACCTGTGTGAATGCCTGCCTTATGGGCTTATGTGGATAGGGAAGGGCCTTCAGGGGACAGAAAAATAAATAAATAAAAATAAATAAATAAAATTTAGCGCTGGGCAGATTTTATTTTGAATCCTGGCTCTGCCACTTTCTGGCTATGTGAGCTTCTGCAAGTCATGTGAATTTGGTGTTCACATCTGTAAAATAGAAACAATAAGCCATACTTCACAGTTATTATAAGGATTAAGTGAGACCAAATTCTTTTACATGTGGTTGATAAAAAGGAAAGTCCTCACCCTACCCACTCCTATTTCTAGGTAGTTAGGAATATGATTTAATAAACATTTAAAAGTTCTTTACAAAATTATCTCCCCCATAATCATATAGAGTGCCAGAAATTTTCACCATGGTCATTATGCTCTTATGGTTAAAACAAGGAAGCTCCTTTTTAAAATGCAATACTCCCCTCAGGGGAAAGATGACATATTATAACATAATAATCTTTAAATTCAGATAAACATTTTGGTGGCATCTGGACCTCCAGTGGGCTCTTAAAAGGCTTGGTCTCAGAGAAAGGAAAGTCTGGTGATGAGGAAGTAAGGGCACATTAGTAACATAGGGGATTCTCTGGATGCTGCCCCAAAAGTCAAGGGCCCAGATCCATAGAGATTTATCATCCAAGGTGTGGGGGTAATGAGGTTTATCTTGCTTCACTGGGAGCCTTGCTGGTGTATATGCCATATGCCACCCTTTACACCTCCAGATTGAGTTCATCAAGAACATGAAAAATTTCCATTTCATCTTTGTATTGCCAGTGTCTAGAAGAGAGCCTGATCCAGAGTAAGTCCTGAATAAATATTTATCCAATTAGGTCAAAGTGAGACTTCTATATAGAAGAAGACTCCAGCAGAGATCCAAAGACCTTAATTTACTTCAGAAAATGAAAATCACAGCTAAGCATAGTATTCCTCAGAGACTACAGCATTAGACTTTCATCTGGAACCTCATGGATGGTGTTTTTCCAGTTCTTTTATAGTTTGTTTTTTTCTGATATTATTGTCACAGATGTTTCTCAGTGCCAGGAGCTTCAGGTCCACATTTTTCCTCCTGGAACACAAGACCTTTTAAATCTGACTCTGTCCTCCTTAGACAACTTTGTCTGCCAGATTTTATTCTGGTCATTCTGGTGTCTTCGTCTCATGCTTGCTCTTATGGTCCCATAATTCAAGTCGGTTGTGTCTTTCCTTCTCCCAAAATGGCCTTCTGCCCCTACCTCTGGTCCAGCCTATCTAGATCATCACAGGGCCCAACACAGCTGTCTTCTCTGTTTTCTCCTGCACTTAACCAACCCCATGCCATTTCACATTTCCTTAACTCATTGCTTCCCTAATTGATTCGTGTGTGGCTGCTGTACCTCTCAAAATAGATTAGAGAGGAATAATGCCTACCTGTGGAGCTGTGGTGAGGATTAAGTGAGGCAACAAATGAGACAAAACTCAATAAATAGTTCTGATCTTCCTCTTTCCCTTCCTTAACTCTTCACATAGTGTCTTAACATCATCTAGACTTTGGAGATTGTATATTTCAACATACAACAAAAAATACATTCTACAGCATTGCTTCACACAATATTTCACATCACAGAGCACAGAAAATCAAAATTCAGCATGGACCCCTAGGTAAAGGCAAAGGCAGCTCTTGGTCATAAACAACTGGCCAGAGACTTGGTCCATCCCTGCCTTTCTACTCAAGAACTGAGAGAATTAAGGCTTTGGTCCTTCTGTGACCCAATGGTGGCATACTGACCACTAGAGTGCTCAATGGCTGAGAGCAGTACCTCCCTCAGAAATAACACTGCTATTGAAAATGCTGGCTTTTACCTTAAGTTGAACCAGAGTTTTCCTCTAAGATCAATGAATCCTTGTTTGGACTTTCTAAAACAATTATAGAAATTAAGTTTAAACCCCTCCTATTCCAAAAAAAATATTTTCCACATTAAAAACAAAGAAAATTCTCTCAAGGTGCTCACCCCCCTTATCCTACAGTTTGGAAGCCACATAGCTTACTCTGGAATTCCACGGTTAGTACAGAATCCCACAGCCACTCCAAGAGCCCTGCAATTACTCCAGAACCCCAGAGTTAATCCACAGTCTCACAGCTACTCCAGCAACACCTCATAAAATTCCATTTTCAGACCTCTCACATCCCTGGCCCATTTTCCTCTGTGTTTACCATGCATACTGCTTTCTCATTGGATAGAGAATTTATTGATATAAGCAATTATTATATTGTCCAGGAGTGTGTTTGGCACTACAGTAACGTCTCTGTAATTTCCTAGAACTGTGTATACAGTGTAGAGAAATGGCCTGCCTTCTATGTGAGTCCCTATCCAAACATCACCTCACTGGTAGCTGGGACCCCATTTTAATCAACTGTTTTCACTGGAGTACCTATTACAGTCTCTAGCACATAGTAGGTGCTCAACAAATGCTTCCCAAACTCAACTAAGTCTTCTCATAGCATGTGACATGGTTAAAGATGGGGTGGGGGCCACAGATTTAGAGCTAGAGGAGGAGAAACATCTATACTGTACGTGTAGGTAATCCTAATACTGAATCGGAGCCAAGCTGAGTAGAATGCAAAAAAGATAGAGGCTTCTTTGTTCTGTGGGGGTTTTTGTTGTTGTTTTTGAAGAAACTCACAGAGGGTTCTTCTGACATCTTTCCATGGAGGAGCCAGAATTCATATTTATCTCTCCACATTGACAGAAAGGACTCTGGGAGGATGTATCACATTTACTCATTTGTGAATTCATCTAATTAATGACTAAAAAGAGTTCTAATCTTAGTGATGAGAGATGCAGGTTCTTACGGGGTTTTTGTTTGTTTGTTTTATTTTGTTATGCTTTTGTTTCTTTTTCTGGGTTCTAATGATTTTCTCTTAGTGGTTGTGTTGTAGCAGAAAGATCAAGAGAAACTTGGGGCCAGTCATATCTTTTTTTTTTTTTAAATTCTCCATAAAGCCTAAAAATGATACAACCAAAGTATAAGCTCAGAAGTACTAATTTATGAATCAGTAGAAATCACAACACATAGTAAATGGTCATTAGACTCTGCACTTGGAGTTACAAGATCACGTCATACTTCCAGTTTTGTCATGTCCAGTTATGTCCTCTTAGACCAGTTAGTGTACATTTCCAAGTGTAACTTTCCTGTTTCTTAAATAGGAATATCGATTTAGATAATTCCTAAGATTCCTTACAACTTTGGTATTCTGATGCTAAATTCTATAATTCCAATTTAAGTGACTTCAAATGTATTTACTGAAACCTTTATGTTTAGCAAAACCAGCCACAAAATAAGAAGTTCTGGTTCCTGTTCCTACTGAGTTATCATCTGGAAAGAGAAGTTTAAAGTACAAGAAACATTAAATGAGAATTAGGCTCAGCTTGATTTACAGTACTCAACACATGTTTCTCACATTCAGCACACACTCTTTAAGTTCTTTTATATGCCAGGCACTACAGTAAGTGCCTGGAATACAAAGGGAAAAAAAAGACAAAGTCTTTGCCTAGATATAGTAACACAAACAGGCAGTTATTCAAATAATTGTTAATTTCAATATAAGCCACTTAAAATATAGCATTCATAATAAGCATAAGATATAAGAGGATTATAAAGGAGTAGGCTTTCGAGGTTACCCCTGTTGTATCCTGTGAGATGGGATGGCTTCTTTTCAATAAGATGAAATAAAAATTGCAACAAAAAATAATCAATTTATGCTTCTTTTGCATTGGCTGTAACTTCATCTCATGCTCACTTACAGCTGTAATATAGACTTTAGTTGTGTAAACTTAACAGAAATCTATTAGAGGGTTGGTAAGTCAATTATATCACTGCCACAACATGGTCTTATCCTGGGTGGGACAAGGGGGGAGGGGAGGTCCCCATGATTAAAATCTGGCAGCTATGTAGGATTCATTGGCTGAATAGAGTAGGGATAGATGTGGGAGATGTGCAGAGGAGTAATTTTGAGCATAGCATACCAGTTAGGGAGCTACCAAAATCATCTAGCCAAGAGATTAGAGTCTTTGTTAATATGAAAGGCATTAGGATAGAGAGTAAGGTCAAGATGCAGATTCTGATCCAAGAAAGAGTCAGACAGAAATGAACCCAAAGAGGTCTAGGTTGAGAAGAAGGTATGGGGAATTTTTCATTTCCAGGCTTGATGGACCTCACATCTCAAGACATTAGTGAAGCTGTCAAAGTAGTAGGGAAAATCTGGGCATAGGACATTCCACACTGGGTAAATAGTTTAAGGCAAGTATAGTATTTTCATACAAGTGCTAGAGATTTTGTTCAGGGATGGATAGGAATATTGCTCATTTGGGCCAATGAGATGCAAAGCAGAATCTGCCAGTTTTTTGGGGAAAGAGAAGCTAGGATCTTTCTCTTGCTGGAAATGACAAGAAAATATGTTGTTCCCAGTGCTGCAGGAAACTATCTTATAAGCACTTATAAAACCAGACTTAGGATGAAGCTGATGCTTATAGAAAGAAGGGAAGTATGGAAAGAAACTACCTATTTGATTATGTAATGCAGTGGCTAAATCAATTAACCTTAAGACTATTCTCCCTTTGGATTTCTGGATATCTAAGATGAAATCCTCCTGCATTGTTTAAGTGCATCAGAATTGGGGTTTCTACTAAGAGTAGAAAGCATAAAACTGATACTGTGAACAGGCCCCACACTGGTATTAAAGGTCAAGAATTAAGAACACTGTCTGATTAAGTTCGATAGTTGTAGGGTTAATATAATTTGTTTTTCAGGTATAGTAGGAAGAATCCAGGCAAGGATCCATAGGCCTTCCTTTCTTTCATTCAACATGTCCAATCAATCACAAATCCTGTCAAGTCTGTGATCCTCCTATGTCTTACTTTGCTCCAGATCTAATGAGGCCAACCCAGTGCCAATGGTCACCTTTGCACACCAGGATCACTACTCCGCTGCAGGCTCCTTACTGGTTTCCTATATCCATCCACTTTTCATTCCTCTACTTTATTCCCTACCATATAAATCTGACCTCATCATTCCCTGGCTTAAAGAACATTTTCAGTGATAGCTCATTGCTCATTGATAAACTCAAAACTCTTTAAAATAGCTTATGAAAAATGTCAGTAATCAGGTTTCTGTCTACTAATCCTACATCATTCATTATTCACCATTCCTCTATCTTCCATGACTAGATTCTGGGTTTTAGCCATTCTGAATCTCTTTGAAATCCTACTAATACATGTGAGTCCTCACATGCTTTTAATCTCCAGACATGCTTTTCACAGGGAAAGTCAGGCATGTCATGCCCTCATGGCATTCTGACTCCTGACATTCTTCAGGTTTTGGTTAAAATGTCAGTTTTTGTGAAAATTCTCTTCTGACTCTAGTTTAGATTGCTTCCTTCTGCTAGAAATTCTCATAGTACTGTATGCACTTTGTCCCATTCTAGTATAATTGGTTGTTTGTTTCTATTCATTCCTGTAGGTTCTAGTGTGTCTTGTTCACAGTTGTAATCCCCAGTGCCCACCTACAGTGAGTACTCTATACTTACTGAAGAGATGAATCATTTGAGGCCACGGGTAATCAAGCAGACAATCCTTAACAAGGCAGTCATGTTAGGGCAGACACAGACACTGATGATAAGTAAAAGTGTAGTTTGGCAAAAGAATAACAATTCATTACTCAATATTCTGTCCTAAGAGTGAGCAAATGACAAGCATTTATATATATATATATATATATATATATATATATATATATATATATAAAACACACTGGTAGGTTCCCAAAAGCAGACCCTGAACCATGTCATTACTCCTGGCCAATTTCACTCCAATTGTCCAACCTGGTCCCTATGTGCTGCGGAGGTAATTATTCAACCTAATTATGTGGATACTTAGAACAGGAGAACTGCCCGCAGTCAAAGGTGAGCCTATAGTGTCAGTATAGAAGTGAATGGGTCACAAAGAGCTGGGGTCAGAAGCCAACATGACTAATTTCAAGCTGTGTTATTTTGGTCAAGTTTCTAAAACCCCCCAAGCGTCTGTTTCCACATCTTGAAAGTGAAAGAATATTAATTCTTCAAAGAGTTGTACAAATGCAGACTTTGTATGCATAACAGAAAGTATAATGCACTGAAAAATGAAGCTTGTCATTAAAATAACACAAAAGATCCAAATTTAGAACACGGGAAGAATGGCAGTGGCAACCAACAGAAATAGGAATTCAAGTGCTGAGCAATAGCCACTTTGTCTCATGGTTGGTGTTCTCAGTTTAACATGGGTGAGCTACAATCCACAAACTAGATGACTCATAATCAAAAGTAAAAAAAAAAATCCAATTTAGTTCGCAGTGTTGATACTAATGTTAGTCTCCGTCTGGAGGTTTATCAGCTTAAAGTCCATCTGCTTTATAACGCTAAAAAAGGACGATGTATTCACAGTCTGATTTCAGTTTCAAATTGAGAAATACTTTCTGGAGCTATTAACAGTAAATGGATATGCTCTCGAGGTAGAATATCAAAGTAGCCACTGCAACAGTCAGAGGAATGTCTCTCTGCTACTGCTTCAGTGCTTGGATCCAAAACTCTAAATTCAGCTACCATGGGAACTGTGGTGGGTGCATCAGGGACTGGGGGTGGGGGAGCCTGCTGGTAAGTGGGGTGCAACATGACAGACAGCGTTTCTTTTCTTCTTATTCCTTGAAGAGGGTTATGGACAGTAGATATTCCCGCTAAGCCTCTGGAATGCTTGTGTTTAATCCCACTTTAGCTTTTTTTTTTTTTTAAAGATTTTATTTATTTATTTGTCAGAGAGAGAGACAGAACACAAGCAGGGGAAGAGGCAGGCAGAGGGAGAAGCAGGCTCCCCGCCGAGCAAGGAGCCCGATGTGGGACTCGATCCCAGGACTCTGGGATCATGACCTGAGCTGAAGGCAGCCGCTTAACCGACTGAGCCACCCAGGAGTCCCTCACTTTAGCTTTGAGCAAAGGATAAAACCAGTTTACTTTTGGAAAATTGTCACATTTCTTGAAATTTAAGATAAGCTTTGTTGTAATATTTCGTTGAGATTAGGATATGCATATTTAATCTAGTGATGAGTTTTTTTCTCTTTGAAGACTTATTAAATTAGTGACATTCCATTGAATCAATGGCATCTGAGCATTGAATGAAAATGGCATATACTCTTCTGGTGGCCAAATTGCTCATCATTAGGAGAAGATACAATCCTTTTATTGTGCTCGGGAACTTCGATGAGGAGACACGTCACCTGGTCAGTGTTCCTATATCCCTCCTCTGTCTTACTTTCTTGTCCTGAACGTACTTATAACTGGCACTCAACCCAGACAGTTTTTAATAAAAATACTTGTATTGTTTTCTCATTATTAAAAAATCAGGACATTGGCAAGCACAAACAAAAAGCAGATAAAAATAAACACTAGAAACCCACTACCCAGACAAAACTATGAATCATGCCTTGGACCATATGATTATGAATAATTTTTATGCCCTGTCAAAATTATTTAATGGTACTGGGTTTTTAATATTTCAATACATGTGAAGACATTTCTAGGTCAATACATTTGTTTATAACCACATTTTAAATGGTCAGATACTATTCCACTATGGAAATATGCCACCATTTGTAACCAAGTGCCAGAATTTAAGTGATGACACTATGTTGTAATAGTTCTATTCACCTGTTTGTGTAAATTATGAGCACCTATAAGACAGGAGACTTGTCTTATTCAGATTTTTATTCCAGCTGCCTTGTACTTGTAGGTACTTGATAAATGTTTTTGGATTTGAATTAACTCTACAAACAAGAAGATACTTGGGATACAAAATCCAGGAACATAAGAAATTAGTTTCCTATGGCTGCTGTAACAAATGAGCACAAACTGGATTTCTTAAAGCAACAGGAATTTATTGTCTCATAGTCTGGAATCCAGAAGTCTGATATTAGTATCACTTGGCTAAGAAATGAGGTGTTGGCGGCAGGATAAGCTCCCCCCTCCCTGCCGCAGAGACTCGAGGGGAGGATTTGTTTCTTGCTTCTTCCATCTTCTGGAGACAGCCAGCTTTCCTTGGCTGTGGGGCTGCATCTCTCCAGTCTCTGCGTCTGAAATCACACTGCCTCTGCCTCTTCCATGTGTAAAATGTCCCTCTGCATCCCTCTTATGAAGGATAAAGGTGGTTGCATTTAGGTCCCATCCATGTAATCCAAGATAATCTCTCCATCTCAATATCCTTAACTTCATCACATCTGTGAAGACTCTTCTGTTTTTTTGTCCTATCAGGAAAATTTACAAGTTCCAGAAATTAGGACGTGGATATCTTTTTTTTTCTTTTGCGGAGGAGGATGTTTTTTAGCTCACCATTAATAGTACACAAATTCAGCTATAGCTTTTAATCATAGATTATATTTTTGAAGGAAAAGAGTTCTTAATATTTGTTATGTGCCTGGTATTGTTAATATTATTCCAAATTGTCATTCGCTGTGGGCAAAGCACTTTGCATAGTGCATCTCATTTAGTCTTCAGAGCAATGCAGACATTTCGCCTTTTGTCTGTGCAAGTTCAAACTGTGCAAAGCGGACTCAATGGCCAATGGGGAAAAGTACAATTATTCTGTGACTTTTTAAAATTTTTTATAAAGATTCTGTTTATTTATTTGAGGGAAAGAGAGAGAGTGAGCACGAGACAGGGGGCGGGCATTAGGGACAGAAGGAGAGGGAGAAGCAGGCTCCCCACTGATCAGGGAGCCAGACTCCCTGGGCTCCAGGACAGGACCCTGCGATCATGACCTGAGCTGAAAGCAGCTGCTTAACCAATTGAGCCACCCAGGTGCCCTTGTTCTGTGACTTTTAAAAATTACTTGCAAACATTAAAAGACATTCTCATAGTTTTAAAAAGTATAGGGAAAATAGTTAAAATAATAATTAGCTAGCATACTTTATTTTGAAATACTAGAAACACAGGGAATCAATGTGTTTCTTCTTTCTTTGCAAAAAAACTTACCAAGAACAGTTGGAGCAGTGTTAGCCTTCTTCACTGTACTGCTGATAGTACGAAACAGGCATCTTTTCCATGCCTTGGTGGATTGACAAACTCCTTTCTCAGTTTGGATCAGCTTTTAACATTTTATTGTTTGTCATTTCAATGTTGCAAAATATCTCTGAGGGTCTCTTATTTATGTATATATTGAAGTATAGTTGACACATGATGTTACATTAGTTACTGGTGTAGGACATATTGATTCAACAAGTCTATGCCTTATGCTGTGCTCACCACAAGGGTAGCTACCATCTGTCACCATTCAATGCTATTACAATATTGTTGACTCTATTCCCTATGCGGTACGTTTTAACCCTGTCACTTATTTATGCCATAACTAGAAGCCTGTACTTCCCACTTCCCTTCACCTATTTTACTCACAACCCTACCCCCTTCCCTCTGGCAACCATCACTTTGCTCTCTGTATTTATGGGTCTGTTTCTGCTTTTTATTTGTTTTTTAAAATTCCACATCTAAGTGAAACCATATGGTATTTGCCTTTCTCTGTCTGACTTATTTCACTTAACATCCGACTCTGAGGTGTTCCTTAATATGGCTTTTTCCATCATTGTCACTTCCTCTGGAACAACTTCATCTCATTTATCATGACACATTTTTTTCATTTATGTTGATAAGTTTCCCTTCTGTAGAGTCCTCTGGCTTCATGTGGAGTCTCTTGAAGAGCAGCATGTCAACATCCCCAAGGGCAGCTCTTGGCTTTATAGTTCCATTCACATTCAATTTGCATTTCATTTCCAGTGTCACCACTTTTCATTTCTTTACCACACTTGCATTTTTGTTGCCCAATTCCCTCCTTCAAATACCCACATTTGTAATATATAACCTTCCTTGTATCACTGGAACAAGGAAGAAACACAGTCATCCTCCTGGCTGTCTTCATGTGAACTAAATAATAGGCACAGTGACTTTGAGAGACGTGATGTGATTGGCCTTTGACCACACTGCCCATCTGTTATGTGTGTGATGATGTGAGGACTCAGGAGCTAGTAGCCAAGTTTTGGCTTTATGCAGTTACTCACACTTAATATACCATGGGAACTGAAATTTGAACCATGTCATTGGAGGACTTTGTTATTTACTTAAATGGTGGTAAGTCAAAAGTGTGCATGCCAGAAACATGCAAAGTGAGGATGCTTCTGATCTGAAGTGGGGACTATTATTTTGCCTATTTTATGAAAGAGGAAATTGAGCCAGAACAGATTAAATGATTTACCCAAGGTATTAAGTGGTAAAGCCAGAATTAAAATCCAGGCAGCTTCACCTTCACACTTTTGAGCTTCAGCCTGAGTCCCATATCCACAGCCTTCTCAACAACCAGATAAATTCTGATTGCTAATCTCAGTCACTTCTGCCTCTTGGGGACAATAGTTCATTCTGCAGCAACTTTATTTCAGCAAGGACCCAATCTTCTGCTACTATTAGAGCCTCCAGCTTCTCCATTTTCATGAGCAACTATAGTGTATGTATGACAATGTCCACATTTGATGTTTCTTCTTGTATCCTCCATCCCCTGACTGTGCCCACTTGTGTGAAAACTTCAAGCTTGTCCCTCAGTCTCTTCCTTCAGTTAACTGTATTGGACCCAATGTCAATTCCCCTTTGGCTCTTGTTTCTTTTCCACAAACACCTCTTGGTACCTTTGATGTTTCCCCTCACTGATTTCTGCCAGCAGAAGAGAAATACATGCAACCCTCTTTTCTTCCCAAGTAGTTCCTTTGCATTTTTCCATTTTCAGGAGAGTATGCCAAGCCTCATTCTCTGACTACGGGTTGAAATAAGCCTGAGTATTTGGGACTGGAAGGAACCAAAATAGTGCACAATTGTTGAAAAGATTGAAAGAGATAAAGCCATCTCTTCTGTTCAGATAGCTAGCATCTACGCTTTTCACGATGCCAATGTGACCAATGTCTTCTCTGATTTCATTACCATTTTCCAGAAAGAATAACAAACTAAAAAGATTAGGGCTTAAAGGGGGGATTAGTGTTTGTTCCTAAGTGGTGATGCTAGAGTTGGAGCCAGCATAATATAGAAGAAACAGCCGCAGGTATGAGATGCACAGGCCAGCTCCATCACCTAACATCTCTGTGGCTTAGGGAAAGGCTGAGCATTTTAAAATCTCCTCTATAGGGGCACCTGGGTGGCTCAGTCATTAAGCATCTGCTTTTGGCTTGGGGTCTTGGTCCCAGGGTCCTGGGATCGAGTCCTGCATTGGGCTTCCTGCTCAGCGGGAAGCCTGCTTCTCCCTCTCCCACTCCCTCTGCTTGTGTTCCCTCTCTTGCTGTGTCTTTCTCTGTCAAATAAATAAATAAAATATTTTTAAAAAATCTCCTCTATAAAGAAAAGCTCAAACTCTCATTAGGCAGTAAGAATTAAAAAGATGGTTTATGTAAAGTTTCTTGTTATGAGGACTTAGAGAATGGGACACAGTGGCATGCATACATTATGCACATTTTTTTCATTCATTCATTTATTCATTTAGAAATATTTTCTCATATCCCCCCAAGTCTGTGCTCCAATAATTCTTGTGAGCAAGTTCATAGACCAGCTTATTAACTATATCCTGGGCAGCATGCTTCCAAATGACTTTGAATATAGCCCTTTCAATTTGACAGGTGTAGCCAGAGAACTTCAATTAGAATTATAAACTTGGGAAGAAATCTTTGGCAGTAGATTGTCCTACTAAGCCAAGCTACTTGACAATCCACAAGTAATCTCCCAAATTCACACTCTAGCTCTAGTTTCCTGATATTTATGTTGTCACAAATTATTGGGAGACCTTGCTTGAGAAAGCCTTATGTATACCTGTAACCTGATAGCAATATCTGATGAATATGCATAGGTAAGGGTATATTGGCATAGGTTCTGGGCCCTATAGAACCCTAGAGGTTCTGCAGGAACCCCCCTCCCCACCTTTTGTCACCCAGGGTCTGACCGAAAGCCTTTGTCCATGTTCTTTCAGGTTCATATCTGTGTTTAGTGTCCTCTCAAACGTAGTCATGCCTTGGGTTTGAACTGTCCTTCTGACTCTGATTAAACAGATGGATAAAATGAGATTTTAAAGATCTGATCCCGGCTTTAGAGAAAGTAGGTTGAGTCAAGCCAGATTCTTTCTGGCTTGTAATACAACTTGACTTGAATCAACCTTTCAGAGTTAGGGGTTTGATACTGCTCTAAAAGGATTCTGAGCTATACCATCAGGATATTTTGAGTGTATTCGGACATGGTTCTCCATTTCCTTACAAAGCCCACTGCAAGTTTACATGGTGGTGGGGAGGGTTGAAAGAGCAAGGACAATGGAGTCAAACATATTATTTGTTGAGTTAGCTCAAGTAATGTATGTTGACTCCAAAAATTAAATGTTAGAAAATGTAGAGAAAAAATAAAAATGGTAAACAAAATCCAAAATTCTACCCATAAAACGGCAACTACTCTTTAAATTGTAGTATATAGCCATCAAATTTTATTTTTTTATGGTCATGTATACTTTACTCATGTAGACGATATATTTACAAATAAGATCGTAGTCTACATATTGAACTGTAGCCTGTTATTTTTATTCAACAATATGGTATGAACATCCTTCTACATCTATAAATATATTTCATATTTTTATGGGTTCATAACAGTTTATTGTGTATAGGCACAATGATTTTGTTTGCACACATCTTTAATTATACCCTTCAAAGAAACCCCTAGGAAAAAAATTCTGGATTAAATTCTATAATATTATTCTAAGCTGCAGAGGGCTATGAACTGGCCTGGGTTTGAATTTCAATTAATTTGCTATCATTATGATATTTGTTCTTAGTTTCACACTATTTTTGTCCCAACACATTGGTTTTACCCTATATATAGTGACAGAGTCTTCAACTAGGAACACTTTTTATTATTTGATCAATTATTTGATATGTACTGTGTATTCCACTAGAGATAGAATATACTTCTGTCATTTAGTTCTCTTCTCTTAATTCATGTTACACTGATGGTAGAGATTGAGACAAGGATTTGGGTGCAGGTAGTTTATTTGCGAGGTGATCCCAGAAAGAATGAGTAAGGGAGTGGAAAGAGTAATATAGAAAAGAAGGGGAAGCCAACATAAAGGACAATGGCCTGGTAGCTTCTATATGCAATGGGGATTCACTTCTGTGGTATCTCTGTGAAGAGAATAATTTCCAATTGTCTGTTCTGAGGACAGGAAGTTGGGGATTTATTCACCAGTTGAAGATTGCCTCTTTGGGCATTAATTCCTCTGAACATGTAGGAGATCCAAAAGCTCAGGAAAAGACACAAGGCTGGACTTAGAAATTGAGACTCCATCAGTGTTAAGTCTGAGCTTAGATAAATTTGTCCACTGCAGTTGTGGTTGAACTTCTGAGTAGGATGTGATTTCCAGCAGCAAAATCATTTGCTACATTATTCCAAAATAACAGACAAGATCTCAGAGAAATTAATTATTTTCCTGAGAATACTTGGATAGTAATTGGCAGATACAATCTTCAGTTCTGGTTTCCTGACTCCTGGTTCTTCCCATCATACCACATTGCCTCCAAAAAATGCTAGCACTTTATGCTTGTGTGGGAGCTCTAGGCATTTTGCTCTCTTCCATAGCTCCATTGGGCATACCACAGTGGCTTGCCCTGAGCACCATTCATCAACTTCTAAATCTCCTATAACTTCAGTACTTGGACATAGGGTCTTCATCTTTTTTTCTTTTGCAACCCCTAGTTTCCCACATAGTAAAGATAATGTGCTGTGTATTTTATTTCAAGCAGTGGTTTGCAATATATTGATGGGTTGTGAAATTAGTTTAGTGGACCTCATCTAGAATTTTAAAAATGAAATAGATGAGAAAAATGTTGCAAGTGCATGGGTTCTATCATTTCAAAAATGTGTGTGTGTGTGTGTATCTACAAGGAGCTTATTTCATATAACATATCTTTGATAAGAAACTTACTTTGGTGCTTGATAATGTTTAAAACACCTGGGGTGAAATTCCAGTGCCACTACACATTACTTGGATGTGTCTTATTCTTCCTATCTATAAATATTACCAACCTGAAGGGCTGTTGAGGAGAATAAATGGATTACTATATATAAAGTGTTAAGAACAGTGTCTGGCACATTAAGATCAATAGGTAAATGTTATTATTATTTCAAACATTCAATCAATCCATGAAGTATAAATTTTTGTGCAATCTTTTGTTCAATATGGAACAAGGGAGATGAAAATCATCAACATTTTCAAGTGTTTGGACAGACATTATTAGGATGGAATTAAAATAAAAATTTCCTGGGGCACCTGGGTGCCTCAGTCAGTTAAGCCTCTGCCTTTGGCTCAGGTCATGATCTCCAGGTCCTGGGATCGAATCCTGTGTCAGGCTCCGGGCTCAGTGAGAGGTCTGCTTCCCCCCTCCCTCTGTCTCTTCCTCCTGCTCATGAAATGTCTCTTTCTCTCTCAAATGAATAAATAAAATCTTTAAAAAAATAAAGCATAAAATAAAAATTTCCTGCAATCTTCCAACTGTTCCTCATTAGGAAATGAGGAACTATATATATATATATGTATATATATATATATATACATATATATATATAATACTACATACACAGTATTTATTAATGTGTTTATTAATTTAAACTGGGCATACCTTAAGAAAATTAATGTAAACATTTTACATCAGCAAGCTAAACTCCATTCAAAAAATACGCATTTTATCCAGTATCCTGGAGGATAAATAATCTGTATAATATGGCCTATGTCATAAATAGTCTTGCAGTCTAAACAAATAACTCTTAAATTGTCATAAACTAAAACTGAATTATACTTTCTAGCTCAGAAAGAACACTGTAAACTGGGATTCTTGACTATGACCTCAAAACCTTGAATAAGTATGGGTGTGCTCTGTTTTTATAGTCTAAGGTAGTCATTCCTGAATAGAGTGTACATCAAACTCATCTGGGGGGTTATTAAGAGCAGTTTCCCAATTGCACTGGATCAATTGTATAGGAAACCGCGAGAGAGCCCTCAAATCCATTGTGTAAATAGTATTCTTGGGAGGTGACATTGGATCCAAAAATAAACAGTTTTGAGAATTGAATTTGCTGATTGCTCTTTCTTAGGTTGAAATAATGTCATTGCGATTATTTTTAGTACAACTGCAACAATTATACAATAAGTTGATTTCCACGGGTCCTCCAAAACCAACCTCAGAAAATCATGGATCTTAAGATCCTGAAATGTCAAGAAAGGATCAATTTTCAGACCTTTTCCAGAAGGTCAACTGTGATAAGAACCTTTCTTCCAACATCTCCGATGCATTTTGTTAGATCTGACTGGACTTATAGTGATAAACAGCCATGTGTCTCTAGTGAAAACCTACAGTCGTCTTCATAACCAGCCTTCAAAACTGTCATAGTCATGAACCATCTATACTCTTATTTACTTATAGTTTTCTTTAAAAAATGTCTTTTAAAAACTGGATATATTTTAATAGAGAATGTATATATCCTATTTTAAGTGAAAAATTGTATTATTAGATGTACTATTTTCATTTTTCTAATACATATACATATGAGAACATAACAATTAGCATGAAATATGTTAGTTCTCATACCACCTAAAATCGTCTGTATGAACCACCCTTTGGGAAACCCTCTTTGTAAGTAAGAAGAAATGAGCTCCCATTTGTCTTGCCTAACAGCCCTTCAAATACATATACCTGCTAACATTTCTCCTCCCCAGGCTAAATTTCCATAACTTAACTACTCCTCATATGAAATGACTTCCTGACTACTCTCTATCCTATCAACCTTTTTTAGCTGCTCTCTGGTTTGTCAAAATAGCTTTTAAAATGTAAGGTGTTAATTTATGACTTGTCTCCGGAAAATATAAGCATTCCACTATAGCTTCCTTTCCTGCACTGCAAACCTAAGGGACCCTCTTCTGTAAAGTGTAAAGGAATCAGTGGAATTTCTTACAGTGCAGGGAATTTCTCTGTTTCTTCGTTAGGGGATCGGATAGTGAGAGTTTGCCTTTATATGAGGACATTGGGCGAAATATCAAATGTACTTTTTCCAGTGATAAATACCATAAGGCAAATATCCCACACATTAAAAATTTTAATTATTTTTTTAAATTTTGAGATAACTGTAGATTCATAAGCAGTTGTAAGAAATAATACATAGAGATCTTATATACCTTTTACCAGTTTCTCCCAATGGTAACATCTTCCAAAAACTATACATCACAATAAGGATAATGACATTAATACAATCAAAATATAGAAAATTTCTGTCACCACAAGGATCCTTCCTATCACCCCATTCAAGTAAAGTTCCTCCCAACCTGAATTTCTCCTTACCTCCTGGCAACCACTAAAACCTTTATTCCAGTAATTTGTGTCATATCAACAGGGGTAAATGAATGGAATCCTACATTATGCACATTTTGGGATTAGCTTTTATCATTTAACGTAATCCTCTTGAGATTTATATATCAATAATTCTTCCTTTTTCATTGTTGAGTAGTTTTCCATGTTATGAATGCACCACTCTTTGTTTAACCATATACCTATGAAAGGAGAATTAGGTTATTTGCAATTTTTGGCTATTACAAATAAAGATGATATAAAATTCATGTGCTTGTTTTTTGTGTGAATGTATTTTATTTTTATTTTTTGAGATAAATTCTCAGAAGTACAATTGGTGGGCCATATGGTTGTAGCATATTTACTTTATGAAAATGCTGCCAAAATGTATTCCAGATGTCTGTACCATTTTACCTTCCCATCAGCAATGTGTGAATGATCCAATTTCTCCACATCCTTGACAGCATTTGGTGTTGTCACTATTTTTTATTTTAGACATTCTGATAGCTGGGTAGTGAGATCTCATTGTGGTTTTAATCAGCACTCCCCTACTGCTTAATAATGTTGAACATCCTTCTTGTGCTTATTTGCTATCTGACTATCTTGTTTGGTGAAATTTCTTTTTATATCTTTTGCTCGATTATAATTTGTTTACCCACTATTGACTTATGAAAGTTAGTTGTATGGGGTGCCTGGGTGGCTCAGTTGGTTAAGTGACTGCCTTCGGCTCAGGTCATGATCCAGGAGTCCCTGGATCGAGTTCCACATCAGGCTCCCTGCTCGGCAGAGAGTCTGCTTCTCCCTCTGACCTTCCCCCCTCTCATGTGCTCTCGCTCTCTCATTCTCTCTGTCTCAAATAAAAAAAAAAAAAATCTTTAAAAAAAAAAGAAAGTTAGTTGTATGTTCTAGATACTCTTCCTTTATTGGATGTGTGGTTTGAAACTATTTTCTCTCACTTAATAACTTGTTTTTCAAAACCACTATGGGGTATTTTGTGGAGAAGTTTTTAATCTGGATGAAGTCAAATTTATCTTTATGAATTATGCTTTTGATGTGAAGTCTAAGAACTCTAATCTTAAATCCTGTTGATTTTCTGCATTTTTCTAAAAGTTTTATAGTGTTTTGCTTATATTTAAATTGATTTAAAAAACAATAAATTAATTACTAATTTATGATCCATTTTGAATTAATTTTTATTTACAATGTGAGAATTTAGTCAAGTTAAGTTTATTTCATTTTGTTTTGTTTTGTCTATGGATGTTCAATTTCTCCAGCACCATTTGCTTAAAAGATTTTTTTTTCTCCATTGAGTTACTTCTGAGTCTTTGTCAAAAATCAGTTGGGCAATATTTGCGTGGGTCTATTTCTGAGCTCTTTTTTTATTCCATTGATCTATATGTTTATCCCTTCACTAATGTCACTGTCTTATTTGCTAAAGGTATAACAAATCTTGAAATTGACTAGAATGATTCTTCCCACTTTGGTTTGTATTTTTTGTGTGTGTCCAAAATTGTTTCAGCTATTCTGATTCCTTTGCTGTTCTATATAAATTTTAGAATAATCTTGTCCATATATGACCCCCCCAAAAATTGCTAGGAATTTAATATAAATTGTGCTAAATCTGTATATTGATTTGGGGAGATTTGACATCTACGCTATGTTGAGTCTTTCAATCCATGTACACTGTATATAACTATCTCTCCATTTTATATAGATTTTCTTTGATTTTTTTCATTGCTGTTTTGTAGTTGTCAGTATATAACCCCTGTTCATGTTTTGTTAGATTTAAATGTAACTACTAATTTTTGAGTGATTACTAATGGTATGGTATTATATTTTTATTTTCATTTTAGTTCATGTGTTCATTGATAGTATATAGAATATGCAATTGATATTTTATGTTGATTCTGTAATCTCATTGGACTCACTTATTAATGCTAGGGATCTTATTTGTAGATTTTCACCTCTTTGCTCTGGCTACTATTTCCAGCATTATGGTGAGCAAGAGTGGTAAGGCCCGACATTTTTGCTTTGTCTCCCATCTTAGGGGAAGAACATTTAGTTTTTCACCATTAAGCATGTTAGCTGTAGGTTTTTGTCAATGCCATTTATGAAGTTGAGAAAGATCCTCCTCTATTTTTATTTTCTGAGAGTTTTTGTTATGAGTGAATGTTACATTTTATGAAATACTTTCACTTCATTGATTTACATTATTATGTGATATTCTTCTTTAGCCTATTTATACATTAGTTTACCTTGTTTGATTTTCAAATATTTAACCAGCTTCACATCCCTGAGGGTGGAGGAGGGAAATTCTGATCGGTAATCATATACAATTATTTTTATATATTGCTGAGTTCTACTTGCAATTTTTTTTCTTAGAGATTTTTGCATTTGTACTCATGAGGAATATATATGTATATACACATATAACAACTGTTATGTAGGGATTTCATATATGCTCATATAAAATTAATATAAAATAAATAGTGAAGAGATTCCCTCTTCTCTATTTCCCAGAAGAGATTGTGTAGAATTGATGTTGATTCATCTCTAATCCTTTGGTAAAATCCTTCCCTGAAACTCTCTGGGTTTGGAGATTTCTTCTCTGGGGGAGTTTTGAAAATTATGAATTCAAGTTTCTTAATAGGCATAGGACTATCCAAATCATATATTTCATCTATGTTGAGTTGTGGTAGTTTGTGTTTTTCTCAGAAATTGACCATTTCATAAGTTTCAAGTTTATGAGATATGGAATTTAAAAATATATCCCCTTATTCTTTTGATGTTTGTAGTGATAGCCCCTGTTTCATTTCTGATAGTGCCTCTTCTCTCTTTAGTTTTGCTAGAGTTTTCTCAGTCGCATGGATTTTTTCAAAGACTTAGCTTTTTGCTTCATCGGTTTTCTCTGATTTTTTTTTCAATTTCTTTGATTCATGCTCTTTAATGTTGTTGGTAGTATTTTTTATCCTGTCATTTCTGTGCTTTCTTTGCTCTCTTTAAGTTTTTGAGGTTGGAGCTTATATTATTGATTTGAACTCTTTTCTGAAGCATGTAGTTAGTCCTCTAAATTTCCCTCTTAGTCATATGCCACAAACTTTGACATGTTGTAATTTTTTTTTTTTTTTTTTTTTTTTTTTTTACTCAGCTCAATATATTTTTGATTGTCTTTGAAACTTCCTTTTTGACCCTATGGATTATTTAGGACAATGTTTTAGAAATTCCAAGTATTTGGAGATTCTCCTGTTTCTTTCTGTTGCTGACTAGTTCTATTCCACTGTGGTCAGAAAACAGGCACTATTCGATTTTAGTTCTTTTAAATTTGTTGTGGTCTGCTTTATTGCCCAGTATATGGTCTATCTTAGAACTTGAAAAGTATATATATTTGGCTGTTATTGTTTGATGGTGTTGTGAAGTTTTTCTATGACCTCACTGATATTCTGTCTTGTTCTATTAATTATTTAGAGAATGGTGTTAAAGTCCCCAACTATGACTGGATTTGTCTATATCTCCTTTTAGTTCTCATAGTATTTGCTTCACATATTTTGTAGTTTTCTTGTTTGCTATGTACAAGTTTATGATGCTATATCTTTTTTGTGCATTGATCCTTTTATCATCATATAATATTCCTCACTGGTTGTGGCAATTTTCTTTGCTCTGAAGTGTACTTTATTTATATTAATATAGCCCTTCCTGTTTTCCTTTGGTATTTTCATAGTATATCTTTATATTTCTACATATATATTTATATTTATATTATTTATATTTATATTTTCAACCTGCCTATACTGCTATAGCTATAGTAAGGTTTTATAAACAGCATAGTTTGGTGATGATATATAATCCACCTTATTAATCTGTCTTTTGATTCATGTATTAAAACCATTTATATTTGATTTTAACATTGATATATTAGGGCTTAACATTTAACATTTGTTTTATGTTTTCTTGTCTTCCTGTGGATTACTTGAACATTTTTTTGAATTCCATTGTGATTTGTCTATAGTGCTTTTAAGTGTATTTCTTTATATAGCTTTATTAGTGGTTATCTAGGTGTTACATTATATATAAGTAATTTATCAGAGTCTACTGGTGTCATCATTTTACCAGAGTAAGTGAAGCATAGAAAGCTAACTTCCTTTTAAGTTCCTTTAGTCTCCTCTATTTATAATATACTTATTTTAAATATTCCCTTCACATATATTTAGAACCACATAAGACAGTGTTAAGATTTTTGCTTCAATTGTCAAAGATAATTTAGAAAACTCAAGAGGAGGAGAGCCCATTGAATTGATCTACAGTTTTGCTTACCGTGTTATTTTTTTCCTCCCTGATGTTCCAGGGTTCCTTCTTTTATCATTTTCTTTCTGTTTAGATAACATTGTCTAGTCATTCTTTTAGGTAGATCTGCTGGTGACAAAATATCTTAATTTCCCCTTTTTCTTTATTTCCTCTTGATTCTTTATTTCCTCCTAATTGTTGAAGAATATTTTTGCTGGGTTAAGGATTATGATTGATAGTTCTTTTCTTGAGCATGTAAAAAATATTGTGTCACTTATTTTCTGGCCTCTGTGGTTTCTTTTATTTTTTTAAGATTTTATTTATTTATTTGACAGAGAGAGAGAGATAGCGAGAGAAGGAACATAAGCAGGGGAGTAGGAGAGGGAGAAGCAGGGTTCCCCGCGGAGCAGGGAGCCTGATGTGGGGCTCGATCCCAGGACCCTGGGATCACGACCTGAGCCGAAGGCAGACGCTTAATGACTGAACCTTCCAGGCGCCCTGGCCTCTGTGGTTTCTGATGAATAAAATGTTGTCACTTTAATTGTTTGTTTGTTTATTTTCTTTATTGGTAAAGTGTCATTTTCCTCTGACTGCTTTCAATAATTTTTCTTTGTCTTTTGTTTTGAAGTTTAATTAGGATGTGCTTTGATATGGATTTCTTTGTGTCCATCCTATCTGAAGTTTACTCAGCTTTTTGAATCTGTAGATTTATGTCTTTTGCCAAATTTGGGAAATTTTCATCTATTATTTCTTTGAATTCTTTTTCAGCACCACCCACTTTCTTTTCTTCTGTTACGGTCATGATACAGGTGTTAAATGTTATTTATAGACTCTAGGTCACTGAAGTTCTATTTTTACTTTTTTTCAATTTATTTTCTGTTTATCAGATTGGGTAAATTTTACTGGCCTTTCTTCCAATTTTTGATTCTTTTCTCTGTATCTTTTCTTTTTTAAAATTAATTAATTAATTATTTCAGAGAGAGAGAGAGAGAGAGCACACACAGGGGAAGTGGCAGAGGGAGAGAATCTCAAGCAGACTCTGTGCTGAGGGGAAAACATGATGCAGGACTTGATCTCACAACCCCAAGATCATGACCTGAGCTGAAATCAATTTGGATGTTTAACCAACTGAGCCACCCAGGAACCCCTCCTCTATCTCTTTTCTTTTGCTGTTGAGGCTATCCACTGAAATTTTAATTTCAGTATTGAGTTTTTGGAGTTTAATATTTTTGTTTGGTTATTTTTCTGTCTTCTATTTGTTGATAACTTTTTTTTGCTGAAGCTTTCTAATTTTTCATTTGTTTGAAGTCTATTCATAAATGATCATTGAAACATTTTTATCATGGCTGCTTTTAAATATTTACCAGATAACTCTAATGTATATCATCTTGGTGTTGGCATCTATTTTTTTTTTTAATTCAGTTTAACTAAGAAGTTCTTGGTATAATGAGCAATTTTCAATTTAAACTTAAATGCTTTTATATTATGTTATGACACTTTTGATCATATTTAAATTTTCTGTTTTAAGTGGCTTTTTGTGACACTGTTTTGTCAGTGAAAAGGAAGAGCGCCATCTCATGGGAATGTAGAAACCAAGGTTTCTCTACTCAACTTCCAAAACTGGCACCTGACTCAAGGGCTCCTCATTACTGGTAGGCAGGGGTAAGAATTCTGGTTCCCGAGGTGGTGCCACTGAAACTGTGGGTGGGGTGTTGCTTCCTGCCATTGGGATAAAAGTCCTGGCTTCCTAACTGGCCTTCTTTGATCCCACCTTGGTGCCTCATTATAGTTGGATAAGGGTGGAAGTATAGTTTTTCCACTTAGCCTTTGCATGGGAGAAATGGGGCCTTGTTTTTTCCTGTGGTTTTTGGCTAGAACAAAGTAGTTATTGTCATTAAGTTTTCTGACTTGCTAGGTTGCTCTTTTCCTGGTCCATTGCCTGGAGAAAACAGGCTTTTGCTGGGGTGTTATTTTGTTTATCCCTATAAACATTTCTTGGTTGCCAGCTTCTTCACCTCCATGTTTGAGGTATGTGAGGCAATGAGAAATCTCAGGGCACTCACCACTGTGTCCTTCCTCAGGTTTCAAGTTCCCTAGCTGGTCTGCTTTTTTCTCTCCAACTTGTTTTAGTTATAATGTCCAGAATTTTCCATCGTACTTACTGGGAGGAGTAAGAAAAAGTATGTCTACTCCATCTTCTTGGAAGCTGAAGACCCCCAGTCTTTTTTAAGTGCAAAAGGAGAAAACAAACATTTTGATGGATTACTATATCCCAGGCATTTGACTTGCATCTCATTTCATATTTTCCCTACTCTCCTTGTGTTTTCCCAAGTGTACATATGAAGTGTTCTGGTTCCAGAAAGTATAAGAAACTTGTCCTAGGTCACACAGATAGAACATGAAATAGCTGGAATTCGGGGCCCTTATGTGGCTAATTTACCAGCCTATGCTTTACTCACTATGTTTTGTGCCCTCTTTCAATGCTCATATATTTTCAGAGTAGCAAAAGCTTTGTAAAACAGTTTAGGAGAAATCATTCTCCAGTGTTATAACAACTTTGTGAAGTCAGTTAGAGAAGGAATTATTAATCAAAATTATAGAAATTTGAGAATAAAGAAACCTAAAAGGTAATTTAATTTTCCCAAAGGGTAATTGTTTAGGTTCAAAATATGTTTCCTAATCCAGATCTCCTTGATCCATGGTGCACCTTCTGCTACAACAAAGGGACAGTGAATTAATCCATTAATCCAATTATTTAATTGAACACAGCTTAGTTGAGCACAGCTCTACAGAGATAATAGAATGTTTACAAAGGCGTTGGCTTCCTGGAATGTTCTGGCCTCACCTGATCCCAGCCTTTGAGTCCATTCATGGTCATCCTTCAAATCTCAGCCTCCAGGCTATGAAGCATTACCACAGCTACCTTTGTACATATGTCATTATGATGGTCATCTCATACTGCTATGGCTTCTCTGTGAATCTGCCTTTCCCCCTGAAAGCAGGGTCATTGAGAGAAAACTCAAATTTCATCTTTACAATCCTAGCACCCTGTACTGGCCTACCATCACACGGTAAGGCCTCAAGAAACAATATTGATTGAATATATGGATAAGGAAAGAAAGCATAATTGGCCCAATCATATATTTGTGTAAAGGTATTTTGTGATTGTTTTATGTAGTAAAAATATACTGCCTACGTTGAAAATAATTGGAGATGATTATAAAACTACACAAATTATCAGCCCCATCATGCTCTAATTTTTATCTAATCTTTCTCAAAAAAAAAAAAGAGCCAATTACTTTTGATGAGAATGTTTGTTTATTTTTCCCTGGTAAAAATACCAATAAGAAAACCTGCAAAGCACTGCCCGAGTGTAAACTTTCTCATAGGATTGTATTGATTACTTTACCTAGGGTTAAAGGTAAAGCCACTGATTTTCCCCATTATTTATCAAGTATTTTAATGATTAATTCCTGTATGTTGAACAAAATCCCAAAGGCTAGAGTAACAAAAGAAGAAACACATTGTATGGACCTTCCTTTCATGTTATTCACATTGTAGTTTACATGGTTTCTATTGGAGAAAATACATGTTTTCTATTGAAGAAAAAAATGAGAGGGGAAAAACAAATAAGACTGGAAATGGAGCACTGGCTTGTGTAGGGTACGTTACATGAACACAGTGGTAGCCCAAAAAGGAAAAGAAGGAAATTTGCATTAATTGCCTACCATGTAGTAGCCATGATTCACAACACCTTAAATGCTATCGCTCAGAAAAACCCTTCAAAATAGGTGTCAGTCTCCTTTTATACATATGAGAAATCTGAGACTTTGGGAAGCTGAATAACTTGCTTAATGCTACACATTAACTGAAAGAGCCAGGATCAAATGAGGTTTGAAATAAAATCTATTCTCTGTAGAACACATCAAGCCCATTGAGCTGAACAAGCAGTGAGAATGTGATTAATAATATGTATTTTAGAAATTAAGAGAAGAATGAGCAGAAAAGGGAAGAAAAGAAGTCTGTATAGAGGAAGTGTGGAGATTAAGATGTGTAGGGTTTGGATGCATGGAAAAGAGAAGATGGAGGAAAGGCCTGGCCAGAGGCATGAAGAGACCCTTCAAACAAGGAAGAGCAGATATGGATAGAGATGCATGGGAAGTGAATGAGGCCTCTCTCAGGAGGGTCTGATCATGAACAGAGGCTTATAAATTGGACATGATGGAAAGACAACTAGAAGGACATCAGAGACTTTTGGTCAGAAGGGTGGTATAATTTTGTTCTGATTCAGTGGCTAACATGGCAGTTCAGGCAAAATGGCTCAGAAAAAATGCATATTCCCAGGGAGGAAGAACAACTAGGGACAGGGGACATTTATCCAGGCCTGGTTTCAGAGAGGAAGGAAGGACGGATTGTTGCTGGGAAGGTTGCCCCCCCCCCCCCCCCCCCCCCCCCCGCTGGATCTAGGTAGGGACTGAATGAGAGGGGATGGCAGGCATGACTTGCATAGCTCACACCTGCCTGGTTGTTAGAGCAGGAGAAACACGTGGTGGGGAAAACGCCTGCAGTTGTGACCTCCTCGCCACGTACTAGTTTGTGATCTGAGAATGTTATTTTACCACTCTAAACCTCTTTATGGGTCCTTCATCACTAAAATGAGAATATAAGACCCATACCACAGGGTTACTAGCAAAATAAATAAAATATGTAAAGCACCTGGACCGTACAGCCTCCCAACAACGGCAAGTTTATATCCTTGGATGAATGGTAGAGCTTTTCACAGGGAGAAGAAACACAGAAGAGTGGGCAGAAGTTGAGCGTGACTTGGGAGGCCTGATTTGTGTTTATGTAAGAAGCCCACACTCATTTGGAGGTCGACACTTGATGTGGACCCTAAGGTAGACCAGGGCCCCTAATCATGAAGTCAGATAACGGTCTCTTTGCCCTAAGATTCTCAGGTAAAAATAGCACAGAGCTGTCTGTGCCTGTGATACTGCACATGGCATCTGCTGAAAACCCAAAGTAAGTCTAATACATACCACCCCAAGCCCCAGGGAAATGTGGGGCCTTCTGCTTTGCCTATGGCATATCCACGGCTTCTGTGCCATTTCAGTGTCAATCTGGGCTAGTACCCTTTTGAACTTAGATGAATAATAGTCACTGCATCACTTTTTTTTTCTTTTTTATTAAGGGTTTATTTATTTTAGAGAGAGAGAGCAAGAGAGAAAGGGGGGAGAAAGAACAGAGGGAGAGGGAGAGAGAGAATCTCAAGCAGATTCTGAACTGATTGTGGAGCTCCATCTCATGACCCTGAGATCACAACCTGACCCAAAACCAAAAGTTGGGAGCTTAACCAACTGCACCACCCAAGCATCCCAGTCTCTACATTACTTATAATGCCCTCTTATATTTTTTATCATATTATGCTTTCTGAACTCCTCCTCCTCCTCCTCCTTCTTCCTCCTTCTTGTTCTTCTTCTTCTTGTTCTTGTCGTCTTCTTCTTTCTTTCTTCTTGTTCTTCTTGTTCTTCTTGTTCTTCTTCTTCCTCTTCTTTTCCACCATCTCTGGGCCTTACAATTATCCTCTTGCAATGCTAGGCTATATTATATAGGGAGGTAAACTAAGCCACAGGAAGGCGAAGGGATTTGGTTGGGTTATAGAATTGTGGAGGACACTGAGGATCCAAAGAAATGAGAGTCGTCACCTGTCTCAGGGGCTGGCAAATATTGTAAAGGGCCAGCTAGCAAATATTCTAGGCTTTGTAGGCTCTCTATCCTGTCTTTTACCTATTCTCCTCCCCTCCTCCTCTTTCTTCTCCTTCCTTTTCTTTGATAATTCTTAAACTTAAGAAAGATAAACAAAGAAAAATACTTTAAAAACTTAAAGATCATTCTGGCTTGCAGGTTGTACAAACAGTGCACAAGCCGAATTTGGCCCAAAAGCTACAGTTTGTCAACTCTGAGCTAGTTCAAACATTTCATTTTATAGGTGAGGTAACAAAGAATAGATTTAGTGAGGTGTCCATCTGATGAGGTGATGGTCAGCTGGCTAGAGAGTGACAGAGCTGGGCTAGACCCAATGTTTCCTTGTCACCATAATTCACTATCTTGGATACTTGCCAATTGTGGAAATAGTTACTTACCTATTTAAAGTCCAAGTAGGACCACTTGAAGGGCCATTGGGGATTGGGACAACAGGCCTTGCTTCTCCCCTTCTGTGCCTGTCCTCATTAATCATTTCCTTATACAGTTATTCATTGCCTTAGGCCACATAGTATTTGAGGTTGTATACAAAAGCACAAATAACCCAAATTAATTGAAAGAAGATGAAGCTATCATATGAGGCACAAAATAAAATAAGAAAATAAGAATGTCAAAAAGATTAGCAGGAGGGAGTTTTGCCTTGAACTTCGGAGTACTTATTGCAGAGTGAGATTCATGGTTAGTCACAAAAGCCCATGTCCAAAAGATTAAAAAGAATCAGTTGTTTGTTGCAACACACATTTTCATAGTTTTGCAATTCACCGGGAGCTCCACATGAAGAGTGCAGTATGTGACAATGTGACCCAGGCTGCAGGGAATAGAACTCCCTGCCCTCTGGCCTTTAGCCTCGTTGCAGCTGTAAGGTTTGAGACAATGAGGAGGAAGGTGGGGCGGGTGGTAGTTAGAAGAGCATACTCCCACCCCTCTGGCTGTGTAACCACTCTCCTTCTGGTCTGAAGACTTTATGAGCCAGACCTTGTCAGAAAGACCATCTCCAAAGTGGAGGTTGGATAATAAAATATGGGCCAAGCCAAAGCCTTCCACATCAAAACAATTGTTATTATGGGCAGAGGCTTCACGGCCACTCATTGTTTTCATTCAAATTACCAAACACTCTGCACATAGTAGGTACATAAAGCTACTGGATTTCTTGTCCACTCTGTCCTGATGTCCACCCCTTCCCAATCTGTCTGAGGGTTTTCAGTGTTTCAAGACAACATTTACTGATGTTTTCACCTAGTCTCGTGACTGTCCCATCATCTTACTGAATGATGAGATGAAGGCCAGTCTCAAGTTGGTGAGGCCCAACATGCACATCTGGAAGCATCTGAGATGTTCCTCCTGAGTCTTTGCCCTCGCATACACGGTTTCCTTCTCTTTCCATGGGCTGCTTCCTTCTCAGGGGACATTTGTTTATTCCTTCTTTGTTCCACTTTCTCAAGCTAGGTGCATGCATAATCCCTCATCCTAAACCAATGTACTAACCATTTGGAGCCTGTCTGTCCTCTAAGCTCTCATTTTCCAGGCATTGCTTTATCCCATCTGCTCCTTCTCAGAACCATAGTCCTTATTTTACCTTCTCCATTTGGATATCTTGCGGTTTCTCCAAGATTTACACCTCAAGTTATGCTGTGCAAACAGGCTGGGAATGGTAATGGAGGGGGGATGTCATTCCTTCAGTGGATATTTAGTGAACGCATTTGGGGCTCTTGGAATATAGTGGCAAACAAGGCAAGTATTAGTGATCCACTTATAATTATAGAGAGCATAACTCATTTAAGTATTTTCAGGCTTGTACATTTAATTATCCCCCTATCAAAGTAGTGAACTAATGGGGACTTTACTTTCACTTACCATTTCAACAACGTGAGCTCACTTCTTTGGGTAGTCAGTATCCTTCTGTTCCCATTAAACACCTGGTACTCCAACAGTCTTTCCTGATGTTCCAGGATATTTGCAGTGCAACTTTATCTCCACTCATAGAACAAGGGGCATCATCTCTTGCCAACATAATCCTTGTCAGCAAGTGGGAATAGGATTAGGGAAAGGAGGCTTTCAGCATAGCACAAATCCAGATTATGCAAATGGCTGGATTTCACAACATCTTCATTTTGTTCATGTTTTTTTATTTCATAATTATTATCACATAAGAGGCTGGATTTTTTTTTTTTTTTGACCAGACTATGCCCTGTGGAATTAGGTAAGCCCGTGTTGAAATCTTATTCCGGTGTATTCTTGCTATGTGGTTTTGACAAGTACCTTGACCTTTCTCCTCCTCCATGTCCTTATCTGTGACATGAGAAATAATAATAGCTACCCTAAGGCCTGTGGTAAGGAGAAGTAAATAGATGTGAAGCCTCTAGTCGAGGCTAGCATGTGATCAATGTTCAATAAATGGTACCTATTATGATTACTCACTGTAGAATTTTGGCTTGCATTTTGAAGGAGTGATGATTATTTCAGCGTCAGCAGCTCAGTACTGATTTGGTATCAGATGAATGCTTGATGATTCTCTGTGAACGCTTGAATATGAATGATTAGACGGTAGATGTTCAGGTTAGTGGAGTAGAATATGGGATCTTTTCCTTTTAGGGAAATTGTGCACCCATAGTCACATTAAAAATTAAAGAACATTTGACATTGTAAAAGGGAAAAGCACAACAAAGCCACAGTTGGTATTTCATCTTGCTAAATGTCCACTTTGGACTTCTTATTTTCACACTCTCTCTAATCTCTGTATACTGGTATAAGATAGGGGAAATAGCTCATGGGATATCGACCACAATAATAATCGCATTGCATTTACATGCCAGCTCGATGGGGGTGAAAATAAAATGTTTATTTCAACTCAGCTTTATTGTACATGATTTGTATTACTGATATCACAGCTCCAGTGTTGAAAACCAAGCTTGGAAATTTGCAAATGCTACTAAATTATGGGGAACAACAAATAATGAGGTACAGTGCATTGTGATGGAGGAGAAATTTGCTCATTTGTGCACCTCAGGCTAGCAGAGAGCTAATGGATGGCAAATACAGTTTGGTGTAGATAAATGTTGAATAATGAGTTTTGAAACACAGACTGAAGAGAAGTGATGCCTAATGAATTGGAAGTCCTTCCGTACAATGAACCAGAGAAGGTTGGTGAGTTATTAGAGGGGATGGTCTAAACTGAAAACTCAAAGTGTACCTCCTTTGTAGAGAATGGCGGGAGTGGTCACCAGAAGGAAGGAATGCTTTGGACAATTGGCATTTCAGAGAATAGAGAGAGCAGGGACTTTGAGTCAGGCCTATGTGAATTTAAGGTCTGCTCTGTCATTTTCCAAACTCATATGATTTGGGACAATTCTATTCACCTAGCCAAACACTATTTCCCTCTGATAATAGGAATAGTAATATCTACCAAGGCTGTTGGTATGGTGTTGTTAGTTGAGCACTGTGTAATATGCCTCAGCTGAGCAGGCATTCCCCACGTCCGATACAGGGTAAGTTAATACATTTATCACAAAAGTGTTCTTGCAGATGGTTCTAAAACTTTATATTTTTTTTATCAATATATTATAAAGCATTTCAAATAGATGGAGGTATAGTATGTTGAGAAGGGAGGCTCTTTTTTCTATATTGTCAAAGGCACCATAGGAAATAATGGCAGCCCCCAAAATTACATGGTTCTAGGTATGCATAATGCCTGGTACAAGGAAGTACAAAGTGAGGGGCCATTTTGGGAATGAAATGTGGGCACAAGCTCTAATGTGTCAGGATTGACATTGCCCACCAATAAGATGGTGGCATCACCAGGGATCTATGTGGGACTATGGAATATTACAGGGTAAATGAACCCATTGAGTGCCCCAAGACCAATCAACCAGGTGTATCCTGACTGCCCTCCTTCTTCACAATCCTCCCTTTCAATGCTGCAGTGCAATTGTCAATTTAGCTGTCTGGTCTTTTCCTGAAATGTGAGCTTCTTGCAAGGATGAGGGCAAATCCCAATGTCCCTGTTTCCACAGGAAAATACCTGAACATATTAAATACTGGTTTAATTGTTTCCAAATCAGTCGCGAATGAATCTTCTGCTTCTTTCCATTGGAAATAAAATAATACTTCTAGGGTTAGTTTTCTTTTTTTTTAACTTGTCTTTTTTTTTTTTTTTCATGTGCACCTTTTTTTTCCTCTTCTTTATTTTTGGTTTTGTCAGCTTTTACTGAAGGCCCATTATGTGATAGTCATTGTGGTAAACACTCTTCTGTCCTTATTTTATTTAAACTTTAAAACAAACTTATAAGATAAATACATCAGCCCCATTCTCCAGATGAAAAAAATGAAAAAAAAAATTGAGGCTTAGAGAGGAAAAGAATAACTGCCCAAAGTTGCAGAGTCAGCAGATATCAGAGCAGAGACTCAAAGCTGAATCCACCTGTGCCCAAACTGCTCTCAAACCCTACTCCTTAGGATCCTTAATAGTCTTGCTCTGAGCCCCTGCTCCTCTCCCCACCCTGCTCTCCAAAATCACACCAATATTTTCCTGTTAACATTGACCTACACGTGTTTAAGTATTTGTAACTCACTTTGTTCTATTCCATTATATATATATATATATATATATATATATATAAAGATTTTATTTATTTGAGAGAGAGAGAGAGAAAGCACATGAGAACGGGGAGGGTCAGAGGGAGAAGCAGACTCCCTGCTGAGCAGGGAGCCTGATGCGGGACTCGAACCGGGGACTCCAGGATCATGACCTGAGCCGAAGGCAGTCGCTCAGCCAACTGAGCCACCCAGGCGTCCTCTATTCCATTATATTACTCCCATATACACTCAGTGGCCTGTGAGTAATTCAACTTTCACTAATTGTCTCTAGTTCCCATTTGTGTTTAGATGAGTAACCTACCTAATCGGTCTTAATTTTGTCCCATTTTATATCTACCCATCAAAACACATTTGTGTGGGGCATATGGGGACCCTGCTAAAAGAATTACAAGGAGTTCCCTTTGGGCAAGAGTTATGCATGAGAAAATTGAGTTTAGTTTCATCACTCTCATGCAAAAACTTCCATTGGATTCTTTCTGCTGATTTCATCAGTTCCATTGCTTGCAAGTTAGGAGCCTTTCCTTTGGGGTCTAGACACCATTTCCAAGCATATTTCTTTCATATTCCCTGACATAAACTCTTGTGTGACCCTCCCTGATTAACCTATTCTTTTCAAGGATAGGAAGCATGTCCTGGTCATTCCAATGAGCTACTTGGTGAAATTTATTTACAAGTATGCATGGATTGTTTTCCTCTCTGTAACCCAAATAAGCCAGATCTTCTCATTTATCCACATTATTTCTCTGGCTGGATTGTCATTACACTTCTCTGCCATCCAAACATGACCCATACCTCCTCATAACTAGAATGTGGGTGTTCTTTTAGAGCTAATGGAACATGTTCATGTATATTATCTCACCAAATTCTCAAAATATCACTCTGAGAAAAACGTAGTAAGCATTTTTATTTTCCAGGTGAGGCATGTAGAGGTTATGTGACTGGCCCAGGGGTTGCCAAACTAATGTTTGGTTTTCTGACAGAGCTATTCTGATTCTAAAGTCCACCTTTTAGAATTCTGCCATGCTGCCTCTGCCTGGTTCGAGCTGCACCATGATACCTTTGCTTCTAACCACCCCCTCCTCTTGACTTCTTCATCCTCTGATGACAAAGACAGGCATCCTCTTCAGTCCACCAGTGTTATGACTGTATGAGCAACCAAGTAAGCACACAAAGTAAAACAGCATGCATGTTTTGCAAACACAGATTAAAAACAAGTCCATTCCTCTCCTATATTCTCCCATCTTCACCTTTTAATCAAGCTTCTCTTTGAAGACATTCTGGCAATACCAGAGCCTATGTTGTCTTACCGTGCCAGTAACACTTAACACATACCACCCTGCAGTGAATGATCAGGTCCTTCCCCTCCATTTTCTCTGTGCTTTACCTAAAGAACAGGGGAGATAACCCTAAAGCACATATCCTAAATTGGGATAGTGGAGGAGGGTCTGCATAATTTAAGCCATTAATAGCAATTAAATTTACTCACTACTTACCATCTCCTAGAGATGGTTCTAATGATATTTTGTGTATTGAGTCATTTAACCTTCACATCAATGCCAAGAGGTGATGTACTATTTGTATCCCCATTTTACAGATGAAGAAACTAAAGCACAAGTAAAAAAATACTTGTCCAGAGGCAAAGCTAGGAAGTGTGAGAGTTGGGATACATATTAAGACTATTCTACCCTAGAGGTCTGTGCTTTATGACTCTATCTGTGCCTAGGATAGGTTAGAATTGAAAGAACAAAAAATAAAACCAAAAAGAAAAAAAAAAAAAAACCTAGCAAGATGTCAACTTGGAGAATGGCTTAGAGCTCTACGCAAAGTGATTTTATTCCTTTGTGAAAAGTCAGAAAGGGGTATAAGATGTCAGCAGCCCTATGGCAGCAATTTCACATGTGAAAGGGAATCAAGTGTGTGTCAGCAACATCGGTCTGAGGACACTTGGCACCAACTGCCCCATTAGCAGAACTAATAATAATACCATCTACCATTTATTGACTAATTCCTAAGACTCTTGATGTCTCCCTACCAGATCCTTTGTGCAGCCCTCAAGAACCTCCACAATTCAGAACCGTCTCACTTTTTCAGACTCCTCTCCCACTTTGTCCCTCCTCATGCCATAAGCTCTGATAAAAACATGGTGTTCACTGCTTCCACTGCACCCTAATGTTTGAGGGCATTACTTATGCTCTTTTTTGCCTGAAAGGACCTTCATGTTCTCTGTGCCTGACCAACTCATCTCAATTCAGCTATAATTCAATCTAGGAAGTCTCCTCTGGGCACACAGGTTGGAGTGAGATCTCTTTCCTCTGACCTCTAGAGCATCAAGTCCTCACATTCGTCTGGATATTTACTTATTGTAAGGATCTTGTCAGTTTGTATATCTGTCATTAACCATGTAGCAAGATCCTTGAGGGCGAATCTGCTGTAATCACTTTTGTGTCCTATCATCTAACACAGTACCTAACACATGCTAAGTATGCAAAAGAGACTGAATTATGTATCAGATCCAAGTATGGTAACTTGAATCCAGCTCTCATCTTAACAGAGCCTCACGAATGTGGCATTACCAAACCAACTTTACACATGAAGAAACATAAGCTCAGAGAAATCAAAGAACATATTCAAAATTGCATCTAATAAGCAATACATATAATAAGGAAGTGATAGAAACAGGAAGGGCTCAAACCTAGTACCAATCAGTCTGGCATTGGTTCCCAGGTTAGCACACTGCACCACACTGACTTTCTCCCCACAAGTGAGATAAGTTTGGGAAACTAAGCAAAAGAATCATGAATCATGAGAATCAATGGAGCTGATACACAGAATAGGAGGGCAGCTTTTGAAAGACTTATAGGTATTCCCTTCTTATCACCCGTGGTTTAGCTAGGAAAGGGGTGTGCCTGTAGAATTTGGCCAAGCCTAATTCACAGTAGTAAGGAGGTAAGAGAGCCCTGGGATGGGCCACATTAATGATGTTCCTCATGAAAATGAAAATAGTCATAGCTAATATTTCCTATCACATACTATGGCATTGATGGTTTTAATTGATTTACATGTATGATAGATTTCCTTTATAAAACAGGTACTGTCCTGATTTATTAAATGAGAAAACCAAGAGAAATTAAGTGACATTACAATTTAGACGTGCTAAGTGAAAGAACCAGATTCCTAAACTCAAACTCAGACTGTCTGACCTCAGATCTTAAACCCATGACGAGAGAATCCTACACTGTCTGACTGGGGTTGACCTCTAAGGAGGTGCTGACTCTGAGCTATGTCAGAATCCCAGACAAGGGCAGACAAAGGATGATGCCACCAGACAGGGCAGGATGTATTTGAGGTGGATTCAGAATTTGCACTGGGAATTCCCAGCATGCATTGCAGCTTCCTTTTTAACACAGGACTTGACTTGGGGGTAGAAATGCTAAAGAGCAAATCCGGATAAGGTATTACTCTGATAATGGAATAGATCCCAAAGTTTAATTTGAAAACTTATTTAATTCAGCAATTTGCTCACTCTAGTCCTTATAAATCCATGGACGGGAATTCCTAGGGACTGTGCCAATACACCTCTGATATTTGAACCAAGACAGAAGCAGCAAGTCAATGTTATCATGGAGTACTTAAATGGCCACACCACCCTGATCACTTATTTGAGGGCTTTTTGCAAATAGAAGTAGGTCAATTGTATTAGACATGTGCATTATTTAACATGGATCAGTAGTTCTGTCTCAAACCAAGCATAGCTTCCTTATGCCTTCTCTCTCTCACAGGGTAGTGGGGTCCCTGGCGCATATCCCTGTCAGACTACTGCCAGCTCCTGAAACACTTGCTTACATCTTCTTGGATCCACTGCACATGTTAAAGACAACCATGACCTCCCTGTAAACCGAACCCCTTATAAACACTGAGGCTTCCTGATCTGTTCCGCCACCATCCAAACCAGAATTAAATATCAAGGAAACAAAATACATTGTACTTTTTAGAAGTGACCTTTGAGTTCTCTTTTGCAAATATTAAAAACGATGCCACAGGCACAGAAACTCATCCCAATCTCTTGGGTCACTTTTCAGTGAAATAAAAAGTAAGTAAACCTCTACATGAAACATGTGAAGAAAGTACAAAACTACTGGCAAAAATTGCTGAATAATAAAATAGAGAAATTTAAATCATCCTCAGGGGATAATTATATCCTGGACTCGGGTTGACTTAGCAGATGAAAAGAGCACAAGGCAACAAGCAAAGCGACCAGGGTCTTTATCCTGTCTGCCCAACCATTGGCTTTGTGGCTGCACCTCAGGCAACCAGCAGACTCTTTGGTGTTCAAATATTACTCTTCTGCTGCAGAGAAATGGTAATAACAACAGAAGTCACAGAAGTGGACCTGAATGCATGAGAAAGCCCACTAATCTGTCTCTGTCTCTCTATTCTCATTGTGTTAATTCAAATGGAGATCATACCCCACTCCCCAGTACCAAGAATGGAGTTTTCTTCTGATGGAAAGTTGTTCTCTCCACTGGTGCTCTGGAAACGGACTCCCATTCCCTTGGGGAAATCTAGCCTGGGGAACTTACTGAACTTCTCTAAACTCTGGACTGACTATCTATGAATTTGGATTTAAAGTATTATCTACTTCACAGCACTGTTGTAATGATAAATGAGGTAAATCAGGTAAAGCACTTGAAACAGTGCTTGACACATTCAAAATACGCAATAAGTATTAGCTTTTATTATTTCTGGCTCTTATTACTCCACATATAAGAAATTTCTAAAAAAAATTTCAGGTGTCTATCATCTTAAATATGTATATATGATATAAACATAGTATGTTATATATATAGTTTATATATATAATTTATTACATAAAATTATTATTAAAATATAACCTATGAGGTTTCTTTTCTTTTGGATTGTACATGTAAGTGAGATCATACAGTATTTGTCTTCCTCTGACTTATTTCAGAAATAGCTTTGTATAGGTTGCTGTGGTAATCTTTTTACAATATATGCGTGTAGGCCTCAAATTTTTACAGTGATATATATCAATTATATCTCAGTAAAACTGAAGAGAAACTTTAGTTAATCATAGTAATAAATATAAAGGATATAGATCTTATCTCTTTAGACACTTCTCCTCCTCTAGCTACAAGCTATCTTATTTCTTCATTTTCTTGTATAGCCGGACTTCTTGACTAGGTCCTTAGCATTGACAATCTTCTTTTTTCTATTTTTTAAGGCAAAATAAAAATATAACAAACCCCGTGTAATTCTTATTCAAATTCTCAATTATCGACTCAAGTTTCATCCAGTTGATCAATTTCCCATCTTGTGCATCATTTTGAAGCAAATTACTGACATATAATTTGCCCTTAAATGCCAGTAGGTGTCATTGAGAGGATTATTGTTTCTATTTTTTTAATTTCCATTCATTCATCTAGAGGGGTACACTTGTCCATTCCAGACATAGATGTGATGAACAGACTGGTAGATCATTCTCAATTCTCTGGGAAGTAGTGTGTGATTTAGCCATTCTGTTTCGATTGCTTCCTTTTTTTTTTTTAAAGTTTTTGGGTTTTTGTTTTTGTTTTTCTAAGCAAGGTAGCTACAGTTTCCACATTGTCCAGTCTAATGGAAATTTTTCTGTCCCAACTGTATTTGATTTTCTGAGGCCTTTTAATACTTTACAGTGAGATAGGGCTAAACTAACATTAACATCTGAGATAAGTTACCTAGCCTTGTTAACGTTTATTTTTTTAAAGCTTTAAAATGGGGGAAAGGTATAAAGCATCATATAACATAATTCTTGGCATAAGTACCTACTCTATGAGAAGTAACATTATTAATACTATTTAATTTTCCATTTGGCTTCCATGGTGCCTCACCCTCTTTGTTTACTTCCTACCCATCATATCTTCAAATCACTTCACAGCCTTAGGCTTTGTCAAGGTTGTATTGGCATTGGAACCTGGGCCTTATTTCTTGGCATTCTACATAATTATCTTGGGGGAGCTCAGAGTCATTGCTTTAGCATCAAGTCCATGTATATGGCCTGATTCTCTTTGGCCTGGTTCCCCTTCATTCGCTCTCAATGGGTACTTCCACTTGGATAATCTCACAAGCTCCCAATTTTTTTTTTAAGATTTTATTTATGGGCACCTGGGTGGCTCAGTCGGTTAAACATCTGCCTCTGGCTAAGGTCATGATCCCACGGTTCCAAGATGGAGCCCCAAGTCAGGCTCCTTGCTCAGGGGGGAACCTGTTTCTCTGTCTGCCGCTCCCCCTGCTTGTGCATACTCACTCTCTTTTACACGCTCTCCCGCTCTCTCTGACAAATAAATGATCTTAAGAATATATTTTATTTTTTCATTTGAGAGAGAGAGAGTGAGCAGGAGGGAGAGGGAGAGAGAATCTGAAGCAGACTCTGCACTGAGCAGAGCCTGACTTGGGGCTCCATCCACAACTGTCAGTTCATGACCTGAGCCAAAACCAAGAGTCTGATGCTTAACTGACTAAGTCACCCAGGTGTCACCACAAGCTCCCAAATTAAACATTCTCAAGTAAAATTTGTCACTTTTCACTCCAAACTACTTCTCTATGAATTATCTTGGTTATCCCAGTAACTTTACTGAATCACATATGCAGCATTATTTTTTGTGCTATACTTGGGAAACAGGGATGAGAAAAAAATATTACTTTGATTTTCTTGCTAATGAATATTTCTGAGGACACAAGGTATTCCTATACCATGTTTTTAATCCTTCACCCTACCATGCTAGCATTGCTTATGCTCAGTTGTCACTGTGTATTTGCTTCTTCCCTCCCACAGACTCACAGCTCCTTCTAGGGAATAAGTTTTTATTTTTTCTAATCCCAGTGTCTAGCTCAGTGCCTGGCACACAGTTTCAAATTAATTCCCATATTAGATTATTTTTATGTTATTATGTGAAGTTGAGACCTCACGTGGGGAGACAATGGCAAAGTCTGGTTTCTATAGCTTTTATAGCTATGGAAAGCACTTGTGAATGCCTGGGTTAATTGCACTTTCAAGGTAAATGTAAAAAAGAGATAAGGCTAGAGGTATTTCATTTGGTTAAAGATGGAGTAGCTACAGTTTTACCATCATCATCATCAACCTTCAATTAAGAGAAAAATATGCATGCTCATTAGCTCCCTTATTCTCATACAATTTATTAAATTGTATAGATTCAAACTCATCAAAGTACATGTCAAATATGCTCAGTTTTTGTATATCAATTATAGCTTCAGAAAGCTATTAAAAATAAATAAAAGAATGGCAATAAAAACTCCACTTAGTATAGGAAAGCCCATTAATTGCAGTGACAAATGTTAACAAAATTTTCTCCTCCCCCCAAAGAGATTGAGAAACTGGAAGGAGAAATGAGATATGCATATAAATGAGTATATGTGAAAAGCACCCTCCATTGAAGAGAAGTGGCAGGAGTTTTCAGGGAGCAGGCAGAATATCAGATGTACAAATCAGGGGAGGCAGAGTGCCTGGGTGGCTCAGTCAGTTAAGCATCTGCCTTCGGCTCAGGTCATGATCCCAGTGTCCTGGGATAGAGTCCCTCTTCAGCTCCCTGCTCAGCAGGAAGTCTGCTTCTCCCTCCATCTCCCCCTCTCCCCTGCTCGTGCTCTCTCTCTCAAATAAATAAATAAAAGCTTTAAAAAAAATCAGGGGAAGCTTGGAAAGTGAATGTGAACTGGCTTTCAGCATAGCAGGAATGGCAACATGCAGAAATAGGCACGGTGGGAGTAAATGTGAAAATCCATGTGTGAGCAATAAAATGAGAAAGCAGTGGATTCAAGGATGCATGTATGTTTGCCAACAAGTGGGTATTTTGGTATCATTGGAGTGGAGGAGGATCCACATGGAATGAAATGGATGCTGAATTTTGATGCAGAGGTTGCCTGGCCTGTGGATGGTTTTGAGTACCATGTGAGGGATGTGGATCTTGGAGGACTATGGAATATACACATTATGTTTGGGGAGAAGAGTGACAATTGTGATATAAGCGACTGCCTTCGGCTCAGGTCATGATCCTGGAGTTCCAGAATCAAGTCCCGAATCGGGCTCCCTGCTCAGCGGGGAGTCTGCTTCTCCCTCTGACCCCTCCTCCTCTCATGTGCTCTCTCTCTCTCATTCTCTCTCTCAAACAAATAAATAAAATCTTTAAAGAAAAAAGAATATTGTGTATTATTTGCATGTGTATAAATGCCCCAAATAAATGTTGGTTTATTAGCTTAGGATAAATAAATTAAAAAATATATATATATATTCAGTCATATGTATATCAGAATTCTCTACTCTATGGTATATAGTTATCTATGGCAAAGTGCAATAATTTTCTACAGTTTTGTTTTATCCTCTGGACCCCATCCCCAACACAGGCAGCGTGCATTCCCGTTTGGAGGGTCTGATACTTTGTATAAATAAGAAAGGCTTTAGAAGTTATATTCGGTTTCCCAGACCTGATAGGAATTTTAGTCTATGATTTTCTCAGTAAAAAAACAGAACAAAACAAAACAAAATGAAACATAGTAGCTTATCATACTGGTCGCTTTATTTTGTTGGGGGTAGGGTTGCTATTGTCCTTATTTTTATTTATTTTTGAAAAATTAATACAATCATGTTGTATACTGTTAGAAATATATATGAAGATGGGGAGATAAAAGTCTCCTGACATACCTATCTCCTACAAAATCAGGTCCCCTCCCTGGAAGCAACCCAATCTACAATGTACAGTTCAGAGATATTCTACAAGTATTCAAACATATATAGGTATTTTTAATACACACGTATTGGTATAAAGATGAATTGTTTTGCATCTTGCTTTTCTCACTTAACAACATATCTCTGTGATCCTTTCAGATCAACGCATATAGAACTTCTTCATTCTTTGTTAGGATGCAGAAAATTACCTTGTGTAGGTGTATTATCATTTCTTTAACCTGTCTTTCACTAATAGCCGTTTAGATTGCGATTAATCACTGCCATTAAAAACACAATGTTGCAGGAAATAACTCTGCACATTCCACAGTTTGCAAATGTTTGAGTACATGTATAAGAAATTTCTAGAAGTGGGGTTGCTGAGTCAAAACATATGAACGCTTGCTATTTTTAGAGATAGTGCCAAATTGTCCTCTAGAGAATTTTTACCAATATATACACTCCAACCAGCAATTAAAAGACTGGCTTTTTCCAAACACTTTCATGAAAGTAGTTTTATTAATCTTTCTGATCTATTCAAGTCTAATTAAAGAAAAAATGGTATCTTGCTCTAATTAATTGGCATCTTCTCTCAGCTTTGCTTTATCTGGATCCTTTAAATATTAATATGTTTGGTGTTCATGATTGTCATTTTCTAAATATTCAGCATTTTTTAGTATTTATTATTCACTCTTTAACATGGGAGTTGTTTTAGCACATTGTTGTCTTTTGCTGTTTCTTCTTGTTGTTATTCATTTTCCCAGTGGAGGAGTTAATTGATTTCCTAGCTTTTATATTGATTCTAGTTTTGCCCTGTTGTGATCACAGAATATGGTCTGAATTATTTCTGTTTGAAAATATATTGAGAGTTTCCTAGTGGTCATTTATTTGGAATGCTCTATGGATCATCTGAAAAAAATATTTACTCACAGTTATGAAGTTACAAAGGTTAGAATAGATCTATTACACCTGCTTTTTAAATTATATTATTTCAGTCATCTATATACTTATTTTGGCCAACTTGATATTTCATGAAATGAAAGAGGGGAATCACATTCTATTATCAATTTTTTCTGTGTATTTTTCCACAGGCCTTCATTTCTTTTTCTTGATACATCTTCTTTTTCTAGGAATTAGGCCTGCACAAATGTAGGAGAAGTGGGGAAGTGAAGGGCAGCAGCGAAAGTGGGAGGGAGTGGGAGGGTCAGAACGTCAGAAGGTGCCCCCACGGACCAGCCCTCCTGAAACCCCAGTGCAGAAGACAGTGGAGACTTTCAGACACCTCTGAGGAACCATCACGTTCAGTCACTGAAGTGGGACTGAAATGGGAGCTCAGGGAGAACAGAGCAGGTGGCCTCATCTAGTGAGCGCTTCTATGGGTCCATAGTCAGCCTCTGGTGATGTGCTCAGGATTGGACTTGATAGTCAACAGGGCTAGCAGTGGGGAACAGCTGGATCTGGAGAGGAGGACAGTGAAGACAACTGGAGCCCATACCACCTGTCTGTCTTTAGACCTAACCATGAAGACCTTCCAGAGGACACCTTCTAGTCCACCTCCCAAATCCACCTGATGTGATCCTTCTGACACAGAGAGCCATATAGGAAAGGGAAATCTGGAGAAATATTATTTCCTGACTTAACAGGATTGGTTCAGTACAATACAGCTCACTTTGCTCATTATCTTATTTTTAAACTCTAAATTATTTACTATAGGTGTGTCTCTCATATACAATATAAAATTGGGGTTTGCTTTTGTCCAATTTTGGAATGACTTTTTTTTTCATTTAATAGGTGAGTTTAGCTATATAGAATTTATTGCATGGCAGAAATATTTTTTGTTAGTTCCTCAAATATTTTCCATATAAGTTTATTCCTTGTAGCATTAGAAAAATACTTCTCGAAGTAGTCTATAAGTTCTCGGCTTAGTTTTATTTATTTGTTTATTTAAATATTTTGTTTATTTAAGATAGAGAATGAAGTGGGGGGGAGAAGCAGGCTCCCTGCTGAGCAGGGAGCCAGACACAGGGCTTGATTCTAGGACCCCAGGAACACAACCTGAGCTGGAGGCAGACACTTAACCCACTGAGACACCCCTTGGCTTTGTTTTAGTGACGTATCTGTTCGTGAGTGTGTGTGTGTGTGCACGTGTGTGCAGGCACAGGAGCAGAGTGGATATTTATTCTGAGTAATTTGGAAGGCTAACATCTTTGCTCTAGTAGTTAACTCTGGAGCAATGATTTTATATAATATCCTTCATCCTCTCTTTCATTAAAGAAAAACCTCTGGTTATGATCTGATTAGATTAATATTTCCTCTACCTCACACTTACCTGTCACCACCTGATCTTAGTATATTATGTGCTCTTTCTCAGTGTTTACATTTATAACATTAAATATACTTATTCCCCTATTACTTGAGGTTTTGGTGTTTAACAGTAGTCTGTAAAGAATGACTTCCTCTCACCTTCTAATACTTTAGCCCTCCTAAACTTTCTTTTTTACATCTCTCTCTGTACTGTTAGTGTTTGTAACATAGTTTGCATTTCTTTTTTTTTCTAAGATTTTATTTTTTATTTAAAGAGAGAGTGTGAGTGGGGGGAGGGACAGAGGGAGAGAGAATCCCAAGCAGACTCTGGGTGGGGCGCAGAGCCCAACGTGGGATTCCATCTCACCACCCCAAAGATCATGACCCCCGCTAAAATCAAGAGTAAAATTAGCCCAACTAACAGAGCCACCCAGTGCCCCCATAATTTGCATTTCTTATACTGTTGCTTCTTAATGCTTTCATGTCATTTCTCAGAAAAGAAGAGGAAATGCTTACTTCACTCTGTCTACGCACACTAGAAGCACATGGGTAATTTTTAATATGTTCAAAAAAAAATGATTCCCAAATTTGATCCTTTAGATGATATTAAAACCAGTTTATCTGCCACAGAGCATGCTGCTTGCTGCTTTTAGTCACATATAAGTTTGTGGAAACTCTGCAGTGGTGAACCACCTTTTCAGTACAGATATAATAGCGATTTCCTTAATACATTTCAGAAACCAAAAAGTAATCAGAAAATGTGTTTTCCAAGTTGAGGTCATAAAGCTCATGCATGTGCCTTGCAGGAGATTTCCTTAGTCTCTTGCTTCAACCGTTGTCCTCTTTATGCACCCACAAGTCTAAAAAACCGGATTATTACCAAATTCCCATCACATTAAAAGCACAAAATCAGAATTTTCAAGAAATGTATCGAGTAAAGCTTACATCCTGGCAGAAAGCTAGGAGATCCCAGGAAACATAACAATACAAGGTCATCAGGACCAGCTTCATGATTATGCGCCAGTGTGTTCACACAGAGCCCCATCCCCAGAAGAATTTCTACTTGGGTACCCTCAAAATTATTAATAACCTTACCTTTGAATTTATAATTTGTAAGTAATGTCTAATGGGACAAAGAAGCATGTGCAGGGGGCTTAGAACCTCAGCTCACAGATGGATTTTGAGCTGCCAACTCTCCCACCCACTGATGCTCTAGGCTCCCACTCCTGGCATCCACATAGGTACAGCTGCCACCCTCCACGCATGGCAGGACTGGGGCACACACATGAAGAGAGTTAGGAATAAACACACATTTCATGGCATCTTGAGGTAGGGCATGACAGAGCTGTCCCTGTGCCATGTGGGTAACATGAAGGCACATTACACAGGTGACTCAGTGGAGGCAAGCCAAGTATATCCTGGAACAGACTTTCCCATCCCTTAGGGGTTGCCTACCTGCCATAAATTGGCATGCAGGCCCTTGGGAAGGGAACACCAATTTTCTCACTAAGGCCTGGGCATAGTGCATCTGTTAGGCAGCTGGAAGGAGGGGTAAACGGACAGCTGGTGAACCCACGAGCACCTGTGAGAGTCTGTACTCACCCAGCAAGTATCCCTTTGCCTGGCATAGTGTGACATTAAATAAAAAACACTGTAACAGGTCAAACACACTAGGAAGAAAAGAAAATATGTGTATATGTATTTTTAGCACTTTTAATGGACCTTTTTCTGTTTAATTTTTAAAGAAAGGACACAGATTTTTATTTTGCGATGGCCTTCTCAAAGCATGTATTCAGCTCTGCAAGTAGTTTAGGTACAAGACAAACTGTTTTACTAATGGTTCTAACGTTTACTGCTTAATTCCATGAAATTATAATAAGTGCTCAAAAACACTATTACAGGTTACACTCTGGACCCCGAACACATGGAGAGGCAGGAATCAGGGTTTTGTTGTTTGTTTGCTTCAGTAGGTCCAGTCGTTTGTAGAACAACTCTCCAGGTTTTGATTGTCTTGCTGTCAGCTCAGTGGAAGCATCTGGATTCCTATTTGCGTCATCTTCCCATTAAATCATCTGTACATATGCATGGACTTCCTCCTTAGAACTAAGCACAGGGCTTCCTATTTGGGAGTGGGCGGGATATGCAAGGATAGGTAACATGCTGAATAGAGATTCCACTTGTGAAGCTCTCTGTGGGCTCCTACTGTCAGTGAATCCACAGGCATGTAGTTGGCACTATGTTTGGCCCTGGGAGTGGGGAGATTAAGACAATAAAAAAACTTCATTGTCTTTGGGAACTTGGAGTCAAACTGGCAGCTAAGCACATATGCACATTAAAGAAAAACAAACAAAAAATATAATACATTCATGATGCTGTCAAATGAGCTATGCTGTCAAAGAGCTACAGGAAAGAGAAAACTCTGCTTTTCGAACACCTGCCATACACAGGGCACAGTGCTAGCATTTTATATACATGATTTCATTTCTTCCTTCTACCCACCCTGAGAGATGGCTATAGGTATCTTCATTTTACAGACAATGCACCTGAGTCGCATATCACTTAGGTTGCTCCCCAGGGTCACACAAGTGGTTGGCATTCCACGGCAGATCTATGTGACCTCAAAGCATTCTACTTTAAGAGCGTACCTCCCAAGGACAACTGTCTCTACTTATTCGGTACATTTACCGTTCAAAGAACTCTTCATCTATTACCTCATTTGATCTTCACAAAGGCCCTTGATAGAGAGCTCACCACCAGAAAGGGGAGCTGGGGACATAGAGGGGGTGAAAGACCCAAGTTCATTAACCATTCACATGTGTGGCTCCTCTGATCTCCCATGATCTCTACTTGTCTGGTAAATGAATGGACTGAAAAATGACTGTATAATCAAAGTGCAATTTGTCCAGGGTGGTACTGTATGAATAATTTATGTAGCATAAATACTGCTGGATGGAGCACTTAACTAAACCCTTGATCAGATGCCTGTTATTATCCGGCTGGCAGACAATCAAAAAATGAAATGAAATTTGGGCAAATTCCATACACACTTGGGAAAGGCCACAGAGAGCAAAGGAAGAACAGAAAAAAAAAAAAAAAAAGAGGGGGAAGTATTGAGAGTTTAAAGTGAATGTAGATTTCTGGGACTGCTGGAAGCCCATTATGAAAACCGGCTAAAGCATCATAGCATATCTTAGAGTGAAATTATGTGTAGTGACTGTGATTGCAGATAAACCAGAGCCTCCTTTCTGGCTATGAGATGGGGTTGGGTGTCTCCTCCATTTTCTGCCTGTAGCGACTGATTCTGACATTGTCCCTGGGCTCCATATCACCCGTACACTGATAAATAGGAGTCTGTTATAGTATATATTTGACAATTCATGGAAGATAAAATTATTGATCCGAGGCCCTCAAATCATAGTACCCTCACCTCCTGCTCCATGAGTGATGTGGATACCTGGAAACAGCCCTCATGAAGAAATTACAAGATGCCTGAAACAAAACCAGAAGGGCAGCCATGATAAGAAATACTGAAGGTTCAAAACTCTGAGGCCCTGGGCAGATGATACATTGGGAGTGTCATAAAAATTTCTGTAATGCCATATTGTCTTCTTTCTGGCCTTTGTCCACATTAATCATAGAGTAAGTCTCTCTTCCAAGTAATAGCTTTAATTTCTGACTTCACACTTTCTCCAAACCCAGAGCTCTGAGTCACCAGCCTATGTCTGTCCAGGGATTTTTCATCACTGTGTAGTTCAGCACACCCACTGTTATGGTGCTGCTCAGTCCCCTCCCACTTCGGTCCCATCCCCAGAGACATCCCTGATAGGAGACAACACCTGCAGTGATTTATTCCTCACTGAACATCAGAGTCCCACCTACTGGAGTTTGCTGGGATCTTGTGCTGCTATAATATAATAGTAGTATCTGATGTGTCTTCCCAAGGAAATTTAAACATCTAGAGGGCTAACACAGGACACGTCTTTTCCATTCAGGTTTTTGTATATAAACCTGGCTTGCCCAGTTGTCAAGCTAAAACAACGAACCAATACCTGTCACTGGCTGGCTTCTTTAATATTCACAAGGGTTACCTTCTAGTTCACTCACTTTGGTTTGTCATTCCTTGGTATTATTTTCCCTAGTTCTCAAAGACTGATTTCCCATTCTAGTCCCTAGTACTGCCTTAGATTTTCCTTGAGTTGACTGTGTACCTTGACCTGATGTTCAGATCGGATCCAGAGCTCTGTCTCAAACATGAAACATTGTTCTCCCTCTGATTAAAAGCCTCAAAATTCCATCTATGAGATGTTCTGACCACCTGCCTTGCTCAAAGGACCCATGTCATCTGAGCCAGCTTGTCACACTCCTTTTAAAGAGGACAATTAAGTTTGATGTCATCTTTCTTTACAATATAAAAATGCTTAGCTTAATGATGTCATTAGCTATGTAGGTACCATTCATATCAAGGAAAAAAAATATCACTGCCACCCAAAAGACCTAGGCCCCCATACCACCTCCTCCTCTTCCTAAAAGACAAACACCTCCCCTGCTGTTGTAGTAACCATTTTCATGTTTGTTTGTTTGTTTGTTTTTGTAGTTTTATCTATGCAGAAAGCATCCTTAAGCACCGTACCTTTTTAACTCTATAAATAGAATCATTTTGTATTTGGCTTCTTTTGTTGCATATTATTTTCTTTTGAGATCTTTCAAGTTGTTATTTGCAACTGTAGTTCATTAATTAATTTCCAATAGTAATTAGGGAAAGATTCACTAAAGAAGATTGCATACACAACTGCCAGAGGGTCTAAATTTTTTTAAATCCTGACAGTATCAAGACCAATAATATCAGGTGCTATCCTGCCAGTGGGAATATAAATATATACAGACACTTTGGAAACCAGATTGCTAGTACATATGGAAATGTGAGATGTGTGCATACCCATGGCCTGTGACTTAGCAATTCTACTCCTCGATCTCCAACCCCCAGAAAGGCAGACCCAGTTTATACCAAGCATCATACACAAGAATGATCATAGCATTACTCACAGTATCGAAAACTGGAAACAGTCCAAACAAATCAAGAGTAAGAGATATATTATTACATTCATACAATGAATTATAATGTGTGAGAAATCTTTGAGTTTTAAAGCTTTTTGTGTATCTGGGCTGCCTGTGTGGCTTAGTTGATTAAGCATCTGCCTTCAGTTCAGGTCATGATCCCAGGGTCCCGGGATCAAGGCTGGTGCTGGGCTCCCTGCTCAGTGGGGAGTCTGCTTCTCTCTCTCTCCCTCTCCCTCTGCCCCTCCCCCACAATCGTGCTGGCTCTCTCTCCAATAAATAAATAAATAAATAAATAAATAAATAAATAAATAAATAAATAAAATCTTTAAAGTTTTTTTTACGTACTTTTAAAAAAAATTTAAATGTTTTTTTATGTACTTTTCTGACAGGTGTTATATTTCTCACAAAGACAAAAAATAAAACCTTCATTTAACAAATTTAAGTAGAAGGAGCACTCTACACCCCCATGATGGGTAAATAAACTACTAGGTCTGTTCAAGTCGGCCCATTTTTCTATTGTATTATATACATTTTTTTTTCTATTTATCGGAATTCTATATAAATTCTAGATAGAAGCTTTTGGTCTATCATGTATCACAAACATCTCTTCCCATCCTATTGTTTGTTCACTCTTTTAATTAAGTTCAAACAGAAGTTGTTAATTTTAATGATTTAGTTCAGCAATGTTTTTCTTTACAGCATCTTATATCTTATTTAAGAAATCATAAGATATTCTGTCATCTACAAGCTTTATGTTTTACCTTTCACATTTGTATCTATCATCCTTCTGGACTCTATTTTTGTGGGTGATGTGGAGTGAGGTCACATTTTCTTTTATTTTTTCCAATTGTCCCAGAATCGTTGAAAAGACCATCATGTTTCCACAGCTCCACTGTGTCACCTTTGCTATAAATCAATTGTCTACATGTATGGGTCTATTTCTAGGTTTCTGATTCTCTTCCACTGGTCTATTTGTCTAACCTTGAGCCAATATCACATGGTCTTAATTACTGTAGTTATAATAATTATTGATAGATGAGGGAACAAGTCCTCCCACATTATTCAAGAGCAGCATTAGCTGTTCATGTTTTTTGTTGTTGTTGTTGTTTGAAATTTCCATATAAATTTTAGAATAAACTTGTCAAGTTCCAAAACAAAATGACTTGCAATATTGGTCAGGATTACACTGAATCAATAGACCAATTTGGGAATAAGTGACATCTTTAAAACATTAAGTCATGAGCCAATGAATTTGGTTTGTCTATCCCTCTCTTTTCATTTATTCAAGTCTTCTTATATATTTCTCTCAATAATAGTTTTCTACGTAGAAGACTGTACTTCTTTTGTTAGATTTATTCTTTTAGGTATTTTGTATTTTTGAGGCTGTTATAAATTGTATCTAATTTTCAAGTATCTTCTCCTAATTATTTGTTGCCAGCACACAGACTTAAGTGTATTCTAGTAAGTTGACCTTGAATCCGTCAGCCTTGCTAACTTCATCAATCCTAATCATTCATCTATGGATACATATTTTTTATGTATATAATTATAGCACACATGATTAATGGCAGTTATATATTTTCCTTTTTGATCTTAATGTTTAAATCATTCTGTACTGCATTGGATAGGTCTTTTAGTACAATGTTCAGTAGAGGTGAACAATGGGCACTCTTAATTCCTGATCTCAAAATAATAGCTTTCAAAATTTCATCAGTAAATATGATGTCTGTTTACATTTTTTGTAGATTCCTTTTATCAGATAAGGAATTTCCTTTCATATATGCAATATTCTCTCTCTATATATGTAATTGTCAAGTGCTTTTTCTACATCTAAGAGGATATTTTCATTTTTTGTTTATATAATTAATTCCACTGATTAATTTTCAAATGTTAAACCAACCTTGCTTGCATTCTAAAATACATCCAAACTGCTCATGAGTACTATTTATATATAAATATTTATATTATATATATATATACACACACATATATAATGGAATGGCATGAAACTATGATAATAGTATATGATTATTATGGTGTTATGTCATGACATATAAAATCAAGATTTATATATATCCTTTTTAGATATTGCTAATTCAGTTTTTAATGTATCTCTGCATTTGCTCTCAATTAACAAAAATCCAAAACAATGAAGACAAATGTTGACTTATTCAAAGGGCTGGTTTCTTTAGGTATAAATAAAGAACTGACAGGAAGGAAAATGTGAGAGCAGTTACTTCCAAAGGAAGGCTCAGACAAGACTCTATCTCAGATTGTGGGTCCTATCCTCTGCTTTTAGAACAGAGTGGACAGCAGGAGTTCAAACTAGAAAATGTTGGACAGGGGGCACTGCCTGAGAGGGTGTGAGTCCTCCCACCTCAGCCCGCACAGCAGGAGCACATGACCTGTTACTTTCCTCAGGGCTGCAGGAGGACAGGGGGTGACTTCTCTTCTGCCCGGTTATTGACAGAAAGGAATTTGAGAGAAGGGAAGAGGTGACAGGAGCTGTGCTAGTAGCTGGGAATCCTCAGTTTACTTAATTATATCCATGTACTCGGTCCCTTGAGGTGAGTGTTGTTGCTCTCCACTTTGGTGGCTCAACATGGGCTTCCTGGCTGTTCACGGAGCACCACAGGTACTTAGAGTTCTCTCAAGACGGTTGTGCGCCTCTTAGAAGATGAACTCTTTCTTTCTTACATGATTTAAAATGTGTAGCCCAGAACTTCTAGACATTTTGGGCTGTTTCTATTATGAATTTTGCATTTGTTTATTAATAACTGTCTAGTATCTGAGTTTCTGTTAACACTACCTTAAAGAATGGCTATTCTTCAGGCTCAATGTCCCCTGTGACCTTCTTCCTACATCATCCTACTTAGTTATGTATTTCAGGGTTGCATATATTTCCCCATCAAACTTGGTTCTAAATCCAATACAGCTTATTGCAACAGAACTAGAATCTCAGGTGAGAGAAGGCAGGCCAGGACTTTTAAGAAAATGAAACATGGTTACAATTATTTATTTATTTATTTATTTATTTATTTATTTATTTATTTATTAAACCATGAGCGACTCTGGACTCCGGGAACCAAACTGAGGGTTACAGAAGGGAGGAGGCTGGGGGGATGGGGTATGGGTATTAAGGAGGGTACGTGTGGTGATGAGCACTGGGTGTTATATGCAACTAATGAATCAGTGAACACAACATCAAAAAACTAATGATGTACTATATGCTGGCTAATTGAACATAATAATAAAAAAATAACATTACTTGTGAGTTAAAAAAATAAAAAGAAAAAAGTAAACATGGTTACTATTTTATTTATCTATCTATCTATTTATTTATTTATTTATTTAAAGATTTTATTTATTTGACAGAGAGAGACACAACGAGAGAGGGAGCACAAGCAGGGGGAGTGGGAGAGGGAGAAGCAGGCCTCCTGCCAAGCAGGGAGCCCGATGCGGGGCTCGATCCCAGGACCCTGGGATCATGACCTGAGCCGAAGGCAGACGCTTAACAACTGAGCCACCCAGGCGCCCCTATTTATTTTTTTTAAATGGTTACAGTTTTAAACACAAGTCTTTGGCATGTTTTGCCAGTGTTTCCATTTTATTGCCCTTAAATCTCTAAGAGATTTCTTGAGTTACTTCTCCCCTACCTGCTTCCCCAAAGAGTGCTACAGACTAACAGTATCAACATAATTCTCAAAGTGTTGCTTCAGCTTTACCTTCTCCTTACTTCCTTGTGATTTTCTGGTTTGGCTTTCAGAGTATGCAAACCAAATCAACAATTTCAGTCATCCTAGGGCAGAAATCTGAGGCTGACTCTTCCCCTTTACCTAAAGCTTCACCTCTTCTCGAAACTTCCTCATTCCACTTTCCCAGATGATATTTCTCTATCACTATTTAGCATACTATATATTTTATTTAATTAACTTATCCCATCTCCCTTCCCTTACCAGAATATAAACTCTATAGAGGCAGAGATTTGACTATAGGTATCCCCAATGCCTAAAACAGTACATGGCATTTATAGCATATACTCAAAAAATATTTGTCAAGATAATTTCGTCAATTTAAAACAAAATGCATTGAATTCTAAATTATCTAGGCTAGTTTGGGGTGAGGAATTAGGTTGAAGGATGGGAGAAAGGAATATTCAAACAATCTGTAATGAAATATACTGATTCAATGAGTATTTAACACTAATCAAATAGTACTCTCATCCCAAGAAGGACTTGTCCCAGAGAGGTGAATATACTTCTGTAATATCTATTCCTTCAGGAACCTTTACTGATCTTATCTCCTATCTTGTACTCAAGCACAAATCTGACTAAATCACTGAGAGCAGTGGTCCTCAAATGCAAATTCTTTGTCCCTGCCCCAGGGTGACTAAACCAGAAACTCTGAGAGTGGAATTCTGAGCAAACGGGCTTTAGGCTCCCCAAAGAGTTCTGATTCGTGCTCAAGTTTGAGAACCATGCTCAAGATTGAGAATTCTCTTCTTTAAAAAGAGAGACCCCTGCTTTATCTTAAAATCGTCATCCTGCTTCTGTTCTGAGAGGGGATTTAAAAAAAGAAGATCATGACTATGCAACATATTCATATAAATATGTATATGTATACACACATTAAATACGCACACAGGCATTTAAAAGCTAAATGTACATCCTCCACTGTTTTGATAATTGAAGAGCGTTAAAAGCTGCAATACCTGCCTCAGATTGTCATTTGTGTAAGCTTACATGTCTTGCATTCAACTTAGAAGAGCTGACAAGTTATTCTCAGGCCTGTCCCTTCTAGAGGACACCTATGTCACAGGGCTGATTGAAGGGATAGGAAAGAGGGTGTAAAAATAATGAAGCTTATTTCCCGGTCAGGAAGTGACATGACAGTAAGCCAGTTTGCTTCTGAAATCATAGTGACTAGGTCTACCTGGGGGAATTCTGTGCTTTACAGAGAACATGGAAGGAGTGTTTTGGAGGGGGATAAGGGTAGTGGGTAGTGGAAGGTCAAAGAAAAATAGCTCTCTGATAGAGCTCATGCTCTATCATCCAAGCTGCCTATTCTATGACTTATGGAAACCTGGTATTGATACTTTAGGGAGATGAGTGGGGTGAGGAGAATTGATACGTGCTAAATGCCCACTATGGACTGAGTGTTTACATGTGTATCTCAATCTTCATAATGACGTATTGTCTAAAATTACACTTCCATTTTAGAGAAGGAAGCTGAAGTTTAGAGTGACCATACAATTTGTCCAGGATCATAGATCTAGTCAATGGGGTCATTCATATAACAATTACTGTATGCTTATTGTTGAACACTCTAAGGCAGTGATTCTCAAACTTAGAACCATCTCAAGGGCTTAAAACATACTCATAGGTAGGGTCCAACCTATAGTTTCTGATTTAATTGTTCTGTAGAACAACCTGGGCATGGGAATATTGAAAGGGTCCTCAGATCACTGGACTACACAGCCAGTTTGAGGACCTCTGCTCTGAGGATAGAGCATCAGCTTTAGTGGATGTCAGAGTCTAATAAAAGTGACAGATACAGCAGTTATGGTACAGAGCCAGACGTGGTGTCTAATAATAACAGTGACCTGAAGGTGCCATGGGAGCACACAGTAGTTGCTCCTCAACCAGGCTGCTCATCACTGCCCAGAATGTAAGCAGACTTACTAAGAACAGAAAGACAAAGAAGGAGAAGGGACATTTGTGGCAGAAATGGAGTTTACATAAAATGGGGAGGAACAAAAATGAGCTAGAGAGAACTAGTTTGGCACCCTTGGAGCATGAGGAAATGACAGGTGAGGGGAAGGAAAATAACCAGGTCTGGGCAAGTATTTCTAAAGAACTTGAGGCATAAGCAGTATCTTAAAAGATGGATAGAATATGAAGAGCCTTAGAGGAAATGAGGTTAGATTTAGGAGAAACTAGAGTTATGAAGAAATTAGAAATTATCTAATTTGATCAGCTCATTTTACAAATGAGGAAGCTGAGGGGCAGAAGTGTTAGTCAACCTGTCCCAAGCCAACAACCAAATCATGTCAGGGGTAGAGCCCCCATATAGACTTGGAGACTTCCAGGCAAGTTTCAACCACTGAAGTGCCATCAGGAGAAGTTACATTAATGAAAGCAGAATGATCCTTGTGTGTCTGAGTGAGAATACTGGTTTTACAGAGAAAAGTAGACACTAACTGAATGGAGACAAATATGCTTTTATCTTGTTGTATGACCTCAAAAAAGTCCCCAGGCATGCATTCACCCACATTCTGGTCTTGTTTCCAAAGATGCTTTTATTATTTTTTTAATTTTTTAAAATACAGGTGTACATGGGAGGTCTTATGTGTTCAATCTACTCTCTCTGACTTCAGTGTGGTATAACTTAATAGATTTTAGGAACACCATAGTGGATTTGGGATATTCGGACCATCCAATGTGTTCCTAGTCTTGGCTACCTCCATCTTACTGGCAGTGTTTCTTCACCTTGAAAGGATGGGAGCTTTTGGTATTGGTGCTCCACCCACTCCACACACACACACACACACACACACACACACACACAGAGGTGTGCAAATACATCCATGGCCTTTGCTTTGAATTAAGAGTTTTCATAAGCCTCCCATGAGTATCTTAACTCAGTCTACATTAGGTACAAACTGACCGTTTAAAGCACATTTCATCAATGCAAATCATTGATGAAAAAAATGCAACACTTCCTTCCCAGCTGGTTTTCTAGCACATTTTTTCATTTTCCTTCCCTGCTTCACATACTTATTTTCATCCCCGAAATATTTCAGAGGTTTTCTCTTTCTCTGTATTTTGGTTTCATTTAAGTCTGCACAGTCAACACAATTACTGCTTATGTCTGGCTTCCAGGACTTTTATCATTATTGAGGAGAAATGCAAAACCAAAAGCACATGCCTTTGTGGTCAAATGCTGAATTGGGCTTTAAAAGAGTCTACATTTGAGAAAGTTCTGGCATATCTTGAGTCATGAGACGTTACCAGAGGAAATGAGGTAAGGAACTCATTGTCCCCATGCCCCAAACCAACCTGAATTATCCAAGGCACCGAATTTTTACAACCCCCATCAGGACCTGAAGTTTTCCCTACCACTGCAACCCCCATGTTGATCTTTCCCTTATCTGAACAGCAGCTGAGTATTATAGTGTGTACCAAACAATTTAGCACTTAGTGCTAATTAAATGAGGTTAAATAAAATCACTTTTGTAGAAATGCCTGCTGTGAACTATAGTAGACAGATGCATGGGACTATTACCACCATTAATTAGGTTAATTGCCTTTTGTATGTTCATTCTTTCTCTTTGAATCTTTTGTAAGCTCTCTACTGGTTTATATCAGCTAATTCATGGTGGAAAGACAGAAGATGCTAACTATCTGTGGATTGATGAAAGATGGAATTTCTTGGAGTGTCTGATCCATGGCTCCTTATAGAAGGTAGTCTCATTTCCTCTTGCCACCATTTTCTCCTTGAAAATTCTCGCTCATCCCTGCAAAGGGAACGATGCCAGAACTCTAGTCAGCTATATTTAGACAGCCAGAAATGAAATAACTGTGACATGATTGATAACCTTAAGTCCAGGGAAATGATATTACTAATTAAATCGTGAAACATTAGGCAGGCTGTCAAGCACAGATATATTTAAAGTCATAACAGCTCTTGCTTATTTTTACAGTGTTTGCATATTGAATGATTCCGGTAAAATTATTCCTATTTATCAGACCAAGTATAAAGTGCCCATTTCCATGGTATCTGCAAGCATAACAGGCAATCTAAGAGAAATCAGGGTCCAAGAGAGCAATACAGAGAACTAGTCAGGTTCTATGAATCTGAGTGTCACTCAATTTTGGAATTAGAAAATCTAAAACTTTACAACATCTAGAAACAAAGCGTGTGGGTGAGATAAGGTGGAAGGGAAAGATAGAAGTAACCAAGCTACAATTTACTGAATGCCTGTTTTGTGCCAGGCTCATTCACAGATTACTAACCTTACCAGTCCCATTTCACAGATGAGAAAACCCAAACACAGAGATGGGAAAAGGAAGAAAAAGCAAACAAAGATCATCTTCCTCATATGATGCAACTAACAAGGGGCAGACCACACTTCAAACTCAGGGGTCTCTGAAGCCACTGTCAGAGCTCCTTCTGCTAGTTGAATTCCACTTCCTCTGAAGGATCTTCCTTCCATGCTTGCTACCTTTATATCTCATAAAACCCTTAAGTTTGATGATAAGAAAGGCTAAGAAAAAATTATCTCACATGAAAGAGTAGGTGAGGGTATAACTCTTCTTCAGAAGTGATCACATTCATGAGTTAAATCCTTTTAAGGGATAAATCTCTAAAGCCAGGGAGGAGTGAAGAGCACTTTGTGGGCTCTAGGGTGAAGCAGAACTTTTGTCCCACTGGCAAGTCAGACAGAGGATGGTGTGACCACTGAAATACTACTCCTTAATTAGAGGAGTCCTTGCCCCTTCTCTAGAATGGGGTAATGATACCTACTTTGATTGTGTTTAAGAAGATTGAATGGAGATAATGGTAAGATATCTACAAGATGAGAAAGGGAAGGGGAAGAAGGGGAGAGAGCTGGACTTCCCAACATTTCCAAAATTGCATTCCTGTGAATGTTTGCTTATTCTCTGTTTAAAGATGGCCTTTGATATTGCATATTGTACAAATTTTGGCAAACATAATAGGCACATCCTGCTCCAGCACAAGGTATTAGATTGAACATAATAAAATTGTGGTTTAAGATGAAAGTCCGAAAATCATGTTAAATAGGATAAGGAAGCCTTAATTGAAGCTCCAGCATCCAGATAAACCTCTTTATCTAGGTTTGTTATTTTCCCCTCTGATCTGGAGGGAAGGAGGACCCCAGCTGACCTAGTTTACATTCATTCTAACAGGCTTTCTGTCACTGTTGCAAATGAGTAAACAGATACTGTCCCTAATCCTGAGTGCTGCAGAATCACAGTGAATTACATGCACAGAGGTAAAGAAAGGTCTTCTGGCATTAAATCCCAGTCTGGGACCTCATCTTCATTCCATTTGGATTGTCAACTTGCCAAATTCAAGGCTACAAGCTATTGTTGTGATTAGACTTTGAAAACCTTCTTCTGATTTCTCTATTTCTGTGACAAGGATTTGCTACTTAAAATTATAAATTGCAAATATATTGCCAGGGTCTGGATCTGATCATCTTTCATTTCCTCCCTAAGCTCCAAGAAATTGCTTTTGTTTTCAGTGTTGAATTTGGGTGGTTTTAAAGTGCTAATTCTGATATGAGCGAGCAGGGGAGGGAACGAGAAGGAAGTGCAGACCCTTTTGTCCTTGGGCAGCAAGGGTCCTTCCCAAGGCCAGTGCTGCGTCTTTGGCCCCACCTGACTCTTAGCCTCAACATCTACAGCACTGCTATGCAGACTTCCATCTAGTCACCCATCCCCTTCTTTTACCCAAGCTGATTGTTTCACATGCAATGACTGCCTTTTGGTCTATCCATGCAACGGCCATATACTTTTGAGGGTGAAAGGAAAACAGTTAATTATTATGCCTGAAAAAGATGCATAAACAGATCCATCTGGGCCAGCCAGGATATCCTCATCACCTCACTTATGCTACCCTCCTCTCCAGTATTCTCTGACACCCCCCCAAATATTCATTGTGAGCCCCAGGTTCTACTTGATATTTAATCCTTTCGTTTTTTGCATTTTTTAATACTTTGAATATATACTTTATCTCAACAACTAGGCTTTTAACTTCAGCATAAAGACGTTCCTCCTTTAGTGCCTAATAAAGTGTTATGGGGTGGTCAGAGTAGACTTTCAAACACTGAATAAATAAGTACACATCAATTAAAACTTTTGGATGGTTTCCGCATTTTTTTTTTTTTTGTAAATGAAAAAGAAGAAAGGTGTTGCTGGTATAATAGTAGCAATCCCCAGAAGGATAAAAATGCCGAGAATAATATTCATCATATTCCCATAAACATTAGTAGCAGCAGCTGCTTTTGAAGTTTGATTTCTTCAGAAAAATCTAATAACTAGGGTACTAGTTGACCTGTTTTCTATTAATATGAGTACTTGTGTTTTAATAAAAGGAGCACTGGCCTAAGGACATGAGTTGACTTGGATTATAGTCAACTCTGATGGAACGGCTGTGTAACATTAATGTGTTATTTCAAGTTGATGGGGCTCCACTTTTCTGATCTCTTTATTGGGTTAATAAAGCAGATCTTTTCTTTTCTCTAATTCACAGCCATGCTGTGATGATGCATTTGATACTATGACCATTAAGATCACATTCTAAACGGGAGATGCTTTATTGTTCATCCTATATAGGAAAGTCGTAGAATGTTTGTGATACAGGACAATTAGTTATTCCTAACTTCACTTGCAGATAAGGAGGTTAGAGATGAAGGGTTAAAAAAGATGACCACTTTTGTAACTGCCAGAGCTGGGATTCAATCTCAGGCTCATCGTACTCTGTAATCAGGAACTGAATTGTGTCATTGCTTCAGCAAACCCAACCATTTCCTGATGCCTAAGTGATTGGAAGGTAATAGATAGGAAATTGATCTCAGGACTCATTTAGCTGCAGTGGTTCCATGCAGATTCAATCCAAATGTGTTTTTTTTTTTAATTTTTTTTTATTGTTACCAAATGTGTTTTTGTAGGTACAGCTGCAAGACATTGCTTTTATTTCTCTATTGAGGAAAGTGGGTGGTTTCTATGCAGAAGCTAAATGAAAGCCTTTTAGAGGAAAAGAAAAAAAAAAAAGTCCCACTGGTATCTTACAAGCATTCCTTTGTTTACATAGTTTTCCTTCCCACTACACACGTTTTAGAAAGTGATTCCATCTCTTACGAACCGCCCCCCGCCTTTTAGATAAGCAAGGACAAGGACAATGTTTCATTTAGCTTTCTGTTCTGATACTGTGCCTCAAGCACAGGCATGTCAGGGTTATGTGTAAAGATTGGGTGAAAACCAAGGGTCCGGTCCTTTCCAGGTAAGACATCAAAGCGGCATGAGCAGAAGTATATTCATAAGTATCTATTTAGTCTATTGAAAGTTTAGTCTATTGAGTGTTTACTTTCTTTGAGGGGAAGAAAAGGATTACTTAGGGGTATCCTGCTCTACCTTGGCAGAATAAAGGAGAATATTTAAATGTGCTATACAAGCAGTGCCATTAGGTTGAAAGGAGCCTGTTTTCAGAGCACAACTGAGCAAGAAAGATGTTGACACACCCAAAGGGCACTGAAACATCTCCCATGGCCATAGTCAGAGGAGATGCTGTAACAGAATGGGGGTCTCAGAGAACACAAAAGCAGGGAGGTAAAGCTAGAGAGACACAGAAGAGAAGCAGCCTTGCCCAGAGTCAGCCAAAAAAGACTGGGGCTGTATCAGTGATCAACCATCAGGACCTGAAGAAAGAGGCAGGCATCCATACTGTGAAGAGGCCACACATTGAATCTCAAGCATGCTGGTGCTGAGGCTATGTAACAATTATCTTGTTCCTGAGTAGAAAGGCCTGGATTTGTGGGCAGAACCTATTGCTTCTCTGTTACAGATTGCTGACTGTAAGAGCCCACAACCTTGCAGGTGGTGCTCCCTATAATGAATGGGCATGGTCACTCTCAACAAATCCTTCTGTTGGCTTCAGGAACTGCAGAGTTTATGGCTTGTGTTATTATAGTTAGATATTTGAATATAGTGTGACATGCCCAGCTATTAGAGTTAAGATTTTCTTGCACAGATAGATATTCCCTATGGAATATGGTCTTACTGTGACTTGCATTTATCTGGCCATATTACATAATATACTTCCAAATCAGTCATCTGACTTTTCCATTCAAATGATTCGGTGAGATAAATAGAATCAACTTTATTGACCCCATTTTATAGATCAGCTGCTTGGTTAATTATTATTGCTCCTGGCAATATCTAAATATTCAAACCGCATGAACATTAAGTAATTGTGATAAAATAGTAGTAATGCTAAAATAACAATGTTAACTAATAACTAATATCTAATGAGCACTCACGATGTGTCAGGCACTTGGCTAACAATTATCTCCATTTCTCCCCTGTAAATTGTAATTACTGTCTCGTCAATTTCACAGGGCTGTTGAAGAGTTAGATGCTGTAAGGCATGGCCAAGTGCGTTGGCATGTTAAATACCACTCAATAATAAGTGTTCACTTATCAGCCTGTCAACTGTACAAACACACTCCTCTCCCTTGCTCACTGAATCAACTGTCAGTTTTACTTTTCTCAGGCATCTCTACTTACATTTCTCTCTTTAACTCCTTAATAATGATACCAACAGAGCAATAAGAGGGAGCATAATAATAGTGCATTTATTCCATGTGGAAGCCTGTCTGGTTTACAAAGCATTTTATTTATTTGATCTACAAACCATCCCTGTGAAGAGGATAGATCAGATATCATAATCCTCATTTTCCAGAAGACGTGGCAGAAAGGCGGGAAGACTGACTTTTCTAATTCACGTCAGTAGCAAAGTGGAACTCACACCCAGAGTTTTGTCATTCTCCTCCACAGCTGCCTCTGCTTTAAGTGCCTGTTCCTCTCCCTTCTAAGTCCTTTTTGTCCAGAAAAAGTGCCTGGAAGAGTCCCTCAGCCTTCTTCAAAGCTTCTTACATCAACAACTTCTGCAATGTCACTTACTGCCCCAGGTGATCTGAGCTCCCAGACAGTCTGGAGGAGGCTGTCCTACAGTGATCATTTCTTGTGCTACTTTTCTCTGGAGGACCTGGTCACACAGATGGGGGCCCAGGGTTCACATCACTCTCTCTACAGGAAATGCTCTTACCATGCTTATCTTGATGGAGTGTTAGAAGATGCAGCTCAAGTGTTTCCTCTCCTGTGAAGCCGTTGCCAACAATCTTTCTTCATCAAGCCCTGCTCTCTGGGCATCCCTTTTGTACCCAGCACTGATTTTTCTGTGAAGCTGGGCCATGCTTTCCTTCCCTCACGTAGTCACAGATCTGTCCCGTGGGGTACACTGTGAGGTCCTTGAGAGGCGGTACCACACCTTAGCTTGTCTGCATGTCCATACTCTAGCACAGTAGATGCCAAACCCCCGGTAAATTTCTGAAATGAATGAATAGAAAAATAAACAAACCAATACATAAAACCTGCTGTCCCTGTTAAAGAACAAAGTGTCTTTTGCTCCGGTAAATGCCCTGTGCTCTGACTGAAGCTGAAGTGGTGAAAGCAGCCCCCTCTTATGTCGTGGGTCCTTAATTGCTGTTCTTCCCCGCAACATTACCAGTGTAATGTGCTAATTCTTCCTACATGTCACCTGAATGCATTTTCAAGTGTGTGTGGAGCCTAATTCTGGTTTCACTCATTTGTAAAGACTAAAGGTGAGATGTTGTGACAGTTTCACCTCCGTGAATCGATGAGTTTCTTTGGGGTTCATTCCACGGGGCCATTAGTTACCCCCTCTCACCCTTATTCTCTTCCTGTAGTGAAAAGGAAAAATTACAAGGACAATGTGACTCTCTCCATTAAAGGGAAAGAGGTGAGACGATTAAAAAATGCTTCCCAGACTGATTAGCTCAAGGAAAAGAAAAGGGGGGGAAAAAGATGTGTAAGTTTTCCTTGGCATTTACATTAATGAACTGGGGTTACAGACGGTAACCGTGGGGTCTATTAATAAAAACTAGTTTGGAAACAACATTGTAGTGGGTTCTTTTATATGGCAATCTCTTCTTCAGAATGCTTCCTATTAGTAAAATACCCCCCGCAAGGGGTCTGGCACAGTGCTATTTCTATCTCGTAAAATCCATATTGTCTACTTCTAGTCAATAAAACACACTATCTAATAAAACTCAATTGTGCACGGTCCTGGGGCCTGAGAATCATGTAGATAATTGAAATGAAAGACACAGAAATAAAGAAATTGGCTGTAGTCAATAGTTCTAACGATCTGCCCCACCTGGTGTTACCTGCCTTTCTCACCATTCTTTCCCGATCTTAGCAGCCAGTATTCCTCAACAGTCCCCCTGACCTGACCATACCCCAAAGCTTCATCCTTGTGGAAGGCTTGTTATATTGCAGAAAGAGCACTGAGTTTCACAATCAGACCCACTAGGTTTCACATTGTGATCTTTCCTCTTCCCGGGTGTGTGAGCTGGCATTTTATGCCCTCATTTCACTTCCTTCATTTGTATAATTAGGATAAAAATATCTACCATAAGATTATTGGGAGAATTGAATTAAATTGAAAGGGACAAGGGCTGCCAGCAGGACTCACTCAGCTCCATCTTAATTCCCATTTCTTTCCCTTTGAAGCAGAGAGGTCCTCAGTAGAAAGGCAAGAGGGACAAGAAGAGCCTCAAAAACGCAAAATTTGTATAATCGTTTTCTGCATGAGCTCACGGATGGCCAGGCTTTTCACCTCTTCTGAAGCTTTATAATTATAATTTTCTGAGGATTCATATTTGCAGGAGAGTAGGGCATTTCCCAAGCCAGCTCTAGTTGAGGGCCAGGTGTGTATCCAGAAAGCAAGATGAATGCTGGCGGCTGATGATTCAGCTTCGCATCGAGGCTCAGCCATGGGGAAGAGGAGGAAACTGGGCAGTCTTACACCTCTTCAGTTCTCAATCTTTCCCTGTATGAAGTGATGTATGCTTAATGGCCTCCTTTGCTCTGTGTTTCTATTATGCATATCTACACTGGATTGGTAAGGAAGGGCTTGAAGAGAGGTAAGAAAAAACATGAATGGACAGCTCGAAGGGTCCTAAAAATAACTTAAAGCATATCTTGCAGATATTGTAGGTTTGGCCTCAGATCACCACACTTAAGTGAATATTGATATAAGGCAAATGAAATGAATTTTTTGGTTTCCCAGTGCAAAAGTAATATTTATGTTAGTCTATTAAGTGTCTAATAAGCTTATTAATCTATTAATTATGTATAGAAAAACAATATACACACTTTAATTAAAAAATTCTTTATTGCTGAAAATGCTAACCATCATCTGAGCTCTCAGTGAGTTGTAATCATTGATCACAGATCACAATAGCAAAGATAATAATAATGAAAAAGTTAGATATATGGAAAGAATTATCAAAATGTGACATAGAGACACAAAGCAAGCAAATACTGTTGGGAAAATGGCACTCATAGATTTGCTTAATGAAGGATTGCCACAATCCTTTAATTTGTAAAAAAAAAAAATTATCTCTGAAGAACAGTTAAGTGAAGTGCAGTAAAGCAATGTTTGCCTCTATATTTGTCAAAGGGATGTCTCTTTCCCTGTGAAGCTGCAAATATGAGTCCCTCTACTGACTTTCCACCCCTATTCCTTTCTCTACACCTACTATATACACCAACATTTAGATCTGCACCTTTACTCACATCCACATCCATGGATGAAGAAAAATCCTACAAAAAACGAGGTATGGAGACCTAGGTTTTGTTTGTTTTGTTTTCTTTCTAAATTGTTTACACAGACTGTGATTCTTGTGTCCTGTAATTCATGCTGCTCTTTGCCCTACAAATTTCATTTATTCTTATTTCATCCTCTAAATCTAGGGCAAGCACAGCCTCTCTCATGAAGATGTATCGATGGCCTTGATCTTTATTTATCATGCAATTCTCTGAACTTCTGCTAATGTATCATGGTGGCAGCCATGAACCCTAAATCTATATGAACTGACTAACATTTGATGAGAATTGCTGAAATTATGTCATAATCTGTGGCATGTGGTCTTCATGCTTAGATAATCTGTTGCTCATTTCCAATTAAATACGGTTCCCCATTTTTAAGGGTATAGTCTTATCATGTAATAATCTGAGGCTTTCAAGGATGGGGGCCATGGGCGTTCCATCCCAGGCCTTCACATTTTGAGCTTTTCCATTGCTGCATGCTTCGGGTGACTGGAATGGGTAGAGGAACTAACAACTGGGGGAGAAAGTGAAACAATGAGTGCCAGCCATAGCGCAAAGATATGCACCTGTGCAAGCGTGTGTGTGTGTGTGTGTGTGTGTGTGTGTGTGTGTGTGTGTATGTTTGTGCTAGAAACTGACAGAATCAAGCTGGAATGCTGGAATTGCTGGCTGGGAGCAGTGGACCTCTTCTATACACATTGCTTAGATTAACAGTCAAGTCCTCTAGGAATTGTCCCTTCATCAGGAAAACTGTGGCCATTTTAAACAACATGCTTTTCTTCCTATGTGCTCTATGCCCTTTTGCCACTGTATATCCTATAGTGTGTCCTTTGGGGATGCCCTGTCCCAACTTCTTTAGGGACTTAATCATAGCATCCTCTATGAGGGGTGACTCCTTCTTATCTAGGTTGAGTAAGATGTCCTTCTCATGGGTTATCCTGTCTCTTATTTTATTTTTTCTTTAGCATGACTCATATTGCATTCTATGTGCATGGCTGTCTTCTTCACCAGGTCATGAATTCAAGGGTCAGATGGCCCTTTTCATCTTCACATTCCATTGCCTAGAATAGGTTCCCCCTCAACATTGACATTCCATCAGTGTTCTTTGAATGTGTGAATGAATGAATAAACACAGATACTTAAAGCCACCTATTACACTTTATGATGTTATTTTTCCTCTGTTAATTTTTTTCAAATTTTCTCTTCATGTTAATTTTAACCAGATTTTATTTGTACATAAAAGAAAGGAAAGAAAGAAGGAAAAGCTTGATTCTGGCTGGATCCACACACGGCTTGGTGTAGAGAAAACCCCACTGAAATCTATTGACCATGAATGGTAATCTAACAAAAATTCTGAGCCCATTCACTAATTATGTAGCTTTAATAGCTCAGAACAAAATCACATGAGTGATGTCCAATTCTAGGGAAATTTTTCTTCATAAATATTCATGCTTTGAACACATACAAAAGACATGGCTCTTTTGGATGCTTTAAGAGAATAAAAGATGAAACTAAAACCAGTCTATAAGTTTAAGAAGCTTATACTCTGTAAGGAGAATCAGGCAGGTGTGTATATCAGTGTTATTGCTAGGTATAGAAATACTGTCCAAAGCTTTAGAGATTAAGATGAATTTGAACTTGCCACTGAAGAGATGGCAAAACATGGGGAGAATTTGGTGGCCATTCTGGGTTAAAAGAAATCACAGGATCATGGTAACAAGAGGGTTCTGAGCCTGGAGCCCAATGTTGTTTTGCTGAAGTAAACAGCATGTGAAGAAGGGTCCTGGGATAGAAACCAGAAGGTAAGCCAAGAGGATACCCTGCCAAGGACTTCTCTGTCCCACTTAATCCATATTTGGGGGGCAATTCAGTTTTGATGGATTTTGTGGAAAACTTCAGCAGTGAACACAGATTTCCTCAATGAAAAATGAAGAACTGAAAAACGTTAGCTCCAAGAGAAATGTTAAAGATTATCTATTGCATATGAGGAAGCTGGGGGAGTGAAGGACAAAGGCCCCATACCCCCCTCTCGATGTCAGCATCTCACAGGAGATTGTGATCAGTGTTGGATAGAAGCCAGGTACTGACTAGAGATGAAATGTCTTTTTGCTCCTTTTCCCTTTGCCTCTTCACTTGTCCTTTCCTCCACAATAGCAACCAAGGAAGAGCAGAGGGGTGAGCATATGCCAAGGTCTACTGGTTCCTTAAAAACATTTGTGTCATGATTCCATATGGAGCAATTATCAATATCTTGTTTTCTTTCAAGGTTCTTAAAATCACCCAACAGTAGTGCTCTAGAGGATCTTGCATTCTTAATGGGGCAGTATTGAAAGAAGTTTTGATGTGAAAGTTATTTCATATCACAGCATATTTGTGACTTTTAGGGATAGGTAAGCATGCCTTTTCATAAAGACCTTAAATTCTGTTTCTTTCACTTAAGGGTTTCTTTAAGATTGAGAGCCATTTTGTCCCTCAACTGCCATACATTGAAACTCCAACTGTTCTGGCATTGTTGGAATGTCTGGAGCTATAGAGGAAGCTGGGCTCTACTCACAAAACCAAATTGAAGAATTAGTCCCTGAGGTTGAAAGAAAACCTATTTAATTTGATTATTGACAGAAGAATAAGTGGCTCTATTACTTCAGACCAATCTCCTTAATATGGTGTATATGAACCCACATGATTTGATTCTCTCCAGCTGCTTCCTTCCCTCCAGTCTCTCTCTTTCATCTCTCTCTCTCTTTCTCTCTCTCTCTCTTTCACACAACTGTGTGTCAGCTCTCTAGAATTACTCATAATTCCACAAGAAGCTATGTTCTGCCCACCACAGCAAAGGTTTCCTCTCCAGAACACTTTTTTTGCATAACCCCTATTAGCCCTGTGGGATGGCATTAGGGTGCCATATACTGTGATGGGTTCCTTTCTACTTCACCCCTGCAGCTCTTCAGACTTCCTTTCTTCCTGGAAATGAACCTGTCATAGTAATTATTCATTTACTTATTTTATTTTTTTCTTATTAGGCTAAGAGCCACTTCTAGGTAAAGGCCATGATTTTTATCTTTCATCAAGAAATCCTAGCATATTTCTAACACAATAAATGGTGTAGAATAAAGTATTTAATATAAAAACTTTCTATTTCTGCATACCACAACACACATGCACACACACACAGAGTCCCAAGAATTGAGGAACTCCACAAAATGCCATCTGATCATCTTCATGCCATTGAGCAAAGACTTATTGCTAGTTGAAACATACTAAAGATGGGGCACCTGGGTGGCTCAGTCTTTAGGAGTATGCCTTCAGCTCGGGTCATGATCCCAGGATCCTGGGATCGAGCCCCGCATCAGGCTCCCCGCTCTGCGGGAAGCCTGCTTCTCCCTCTCCTGCTCCCCCTGCTTCTGTTCCCTCTCTGGCTGTCTCTCTCTCTGTCAAATAAATAAAATCTTTAAAAAAAAAAAGAAAAAGAAACATACTAAAGAAAAGAGAAGTTAAAAGAATCTCCTGACATACATCCAGCACCTGAAAAAGTAGTGGGGTGGTTTGCTCTGTGACATTGCTTCTCTTACTGTAGCCTTTTTTGACTACCCTTCACCTCTTCAGAGGAAGAACGATGAGGTCTCAGTGTTAATACTCAGAGATAGTATAGTTGTCACATGAGGAAGGCTTCAATTTGCTCATGTTCAGTGTTCTCTTTAGAGTGGCAAAGGAGACTCTGGTCTATAATTATCTACTTCCTTCAGTTTCTCATTAGTACTTGCTGTTGCTGAATAGAGATAAGTCTATTTTTGAGAATTCTGGTCCCAATCATTGTTATTAATTATAGGGAGGATTTGATGTTTTTAAGTATTTTTAATGGAATTTTGAGCTTTGGATTTCATGGGATGAATTGAAATTTAATACATGTTGCTGGTGACTGTAAATAGTACACAGCTGACACAAATTTTTATTGCTGGTGTGTTGAATTAATAACACCTTGCTGTTGTACAGCAATTTTTACTTTAAAAGGTCTTTCATGAGAACTGTTTTATCTTCAGAATAGCCCATTTAAAGCAGTAGGGGAGAGGTCACCGTACCCATTAACAAAGAGAAAGGGAAACTGAGAAGCAGAGAGGAACAGATGGGTATTTGAAGCCAGGAAGCTGGTGCCAGCTCTACTGACACCTGGGCAGGTGTACTTTCCACTGGAAGCTGCCACTTTGGTTTGCTTCCTAGTTGCTAAATGCCCAGATCCTTAATGTGCCAAAATCATTCATCTGCTAAGTTTTGTTCCAAGGGATGTGCATGCGCTCGTGCACGTGTGCACATGCACACACGTGCACACACACACACACACACACACACACATACCCCACCTCTCCTGTTGCTTCCTGAAGGAGGGGTAGAACTCAAGAATATTAGAAATTTTTCAAGTCAGATTCAATTTCTTTCAATGGTAATGAGCTTAATATCCTAGCCCTTTCAGGTAGGAGTCCTACTTCTAGAAATCTTCTCTAAATAGAGACATGTGAGCTGATTTTGATGTTCCTCTCAGAATTATGAAAGCAAATATTTGGAAAATGGACTCCAACATTAGATGAATATTTAAATAATTTATATTGTATCCAAATGCCAGAATTGTATAAAGCTATTAAATTTCATACTTACCAAGAATATTTCACAAAGATGGGAAATGCTTTGTGACTGAACCTTAAATAAATTAAGAATAAATAAAAATAAAAAAGATACATCAAACTGTTATTAGTATTGTCTATCATAGGCTTATGGATGATTTATTTTCTTCTTTCTTTGTTTTAGTTATAACATTTTAAACTTATCATTTGAGTAATAAGAATTTTATTTTATTTTATTTTATTTTATTATGTTGTTAGTCACCATACAATACATCATTAATTTTTGATGTAGTGATCCACAATTCATTGTTTTCATATAACACTCTGGGCTATTTATCAAAACAATAAACTGAACTAATGTATTCTTTCATTCATTGTGTTTTATGGAGCTCCTCTTAGGGCCACTCTTCTAAGGAGATGGGGTACATCGATCCCTGCCCCGTGGAGCTCACATTTGGGTGATTGGGAGGTGGGGGGTGCCCAATTCAGATAATTAACAATAAACATACCAAATAAATGCCATAGCATTTCTTTATCTACAAACATTTTATAATGCTTTCTCTGTGCCAGGTGCTACTAGTTCTAACTAATTAGGGATATGAGAAATACAGGATACAGAGTTTTCAGGTGAGGGAAAGTTGCAATTTAAAAACGTGGTGATCAGAGTCAGGCTCATCATCAAGAGGGTCATAAAAGAAATGAGAGCCTTAACCAAAACAAAACCCCATTTTTGAGACCTTGGCAACAGGTTTGTTTTCAGAATTTTTTAAAATGTAGAGGAAGAATTCAATTATGACTGCATTATCTGTATTCAGAACTGTCTTTGTATTGTATGCTAACTAATGCTCCAGTGAGGTCTAAGGTAGTATTCTTTTTTTTAAATCTTTTTCCAGTTTTTATTTAAATTCCAATTAGTTAACATACTGTATAATACTAGTTTCAGGTGTAGAATTTAGTGATTCATCATCTTAATACAACATCTAGTGCTCATCACAAGTGCCCTCCTTCATACCCATCACCCATTTAACCCATCCTCCTGTTCTTTTTTTTAAAATTATGTTATGTTAATCACCATACATTATATTATTAGTTTTCTTAATCAAACACATTAATATTTCTATAGGAAAAATATATGAATTTTCACACAAAGTGGAATAAATAAAGAGTATGTTAGCCTACATTAGTTCAGGTTAGGTTTCTTCATCAAATGAGCTATAGGAAAAAGTGGTTTAATTTCAGATCTTTTTGGATTTCAGAAATGTAGACAGGGGTTGTGAAATTATAATACGCAGAGTTTGGTTGAAGCTCTGCCATCTGAAATAACCCTTCATAGTTATTGCCATAAAACTGCACCATCTTGTTCCAGATGTCTTTCTGACAAAACTGCACCCTTGGGGTAGACTTGGCAATAGTTCAGATGTTAGTAGATGGACCTGGAGCCCAGGTGGGCCAGGCTTTGGACCAAAGAGAATTCCTGCTTTGCAAAGAGGCTTGAGCTAGCCTACCTCCTTGATTGTTCTCTACTTTAAGAAGATCCCAGTCCATCAGAGCATAAATATACTGCATAATCTCTTGATGCCTGTCTTCAAGAGTGACTATTCCAAAGGGAGTACACTGATACAGATGCTGGAAAGATGTTGGGTAAAAAACACCCTTTGCCTTTGTGAACGTGATCTTGATACATGTGAAGGATTCAATAAATATGAGTTAAAGGGATTTTTGAATAAATGAAGATGCCTGGCTGCATGCACTTCCACCCATGCTGCCCAAGCCTTGCCCCACCCCAGGGTCTCCCAGTTTAACTGTCTCATGTCTTCAAGGGTTATGAGTTACTTTAATATATTATTTACTGTTCAAATCACTCCTAGTAAGCATGCTTTCCAAAACTTCCAGGACATTGCCTGATTTAAATATTCTCACTTAGTTTTGGTTTACATATCCCAAGAGCTAATTCAGAAAATAATTTACCATGGAAATGCCATGAAGCAAGGGACTTGTGTTGTTCTTGTTCTGTTATACCCTCAGTTCCTTAAATTGTGCCTATAAAATAGTAGGAATTATACACACACACACATACACCACATAGGGAATAAATTAATCTTATCAACAGTATTTCTTGAACATATTGAATTCTTATAAAATTGTGGGCAAATATACAATTTTTAACTTTTGTTAATCATATGCACTGTTTTCGTGGAACACTTCAAGGCTGTGAGTGTTCCATTAAATTCTTCTTTATTTCGGCCAGACCACATAACCCCCTTCAGTCTGTCTGCACACATATCTCCCACTCTACTCCACCACTTTTCCAGTAATTACATTACTTTGAGTCCTTTTTATTTTTTTTAAAGATTTTATTTATTTATTTGAGAGAGAGAGAATGAGAGAGAGAGGGTCAGAGGGAGAAGCAGACTTCCTGCTGAGCAGGGAACCCGATGTGGGACTCGATTCCGGGACTCCAGGATCATGAACTGAGCCAAAGGCAGTCGCTTAACCAACTGAGCCACCCAGGTGCCCCATGAGTCCTTATATATTACATTTAATTTTGATAAATGAGTAAGGAGAGAATGTGGCGGTTTAGACATTACATTTCGATGCTTATCATTACAAAGAAGACTTAAATGCAGGAAGGAGAGGAAATAGGACTTTGCTACCATGTGATCCAAGGAAGTGCCTGTCACAGAGGAAGCAGACCCAGAAAAAGACCAACTTTATTCTGATGGTAGTGAAAATGGAGGTTGATATCACAAGTCAGTTTTATGGCTGCCTTATCTGGATTCAGAACTCTCTTTAAGACGTGTCACCAAGGCAAACAGCATGATTTTCTATATTACTTCTCCATGGCTAAGAAATTTTCTTCAAATAGAAGGAAAAATAAACAACAACAACAAAACTGAACAATTTTTAAGGGCCATTATGAGTTCTGAGAGCTGCATGGGATGAGTAGTGAGAATCCAAGGGAGAAATCATGGCATCCAGGCAGCCTGCACTCTTTCTCCTTTTGTGACCCTGACTGCAAAATAAAATCCTAGAGCTTTAACAGAACCAACAAACACTAGACAACTTTCATCTGGTGAGGCCACCTGTGCATCTTTTGTTGCTGCCAAAACAATCCCCTTGTCATCCATGAGCAGCAGAGAGGCAGCCTCTTGGCCCTCCCAGACCAATCCTGCTGGCAATGAGAGGGTCCTGACTTTTGGCTTTTGGGCAGGTCTTGCTGCTGTTCAATAATCTCTGTCTTAGCAGTTGAAAATCTAAGCTTCTGTCTCTTGTGATTAACTCTGTATCATTCCAAAAACTCTTCGGAATGGTGGAGTGGGGAAGGAAGTCCTTAATTCTCTCTACTTTAAAAAAAAAATACTGTGGAAAGTAAAGGACTTAACTCCCAATCAAAATATCTATTTTTTTTCTACAAGGGCCTGTAAAATTTATCTCTGATTAAAAAAATACAACTAGAAAGTATATGTTTGCTATGATATCAAAACATTTAAAAATTTTGGCATCTATTATATTTGCCATTGTGTTGAATAACTGAGACTTGAAATATAGTGACCCATAGTTCTAAAAGTGCCCAATGTGTGATCTCAGCTTCAACTTATTAATTTAATGCATTCATTTACTGCCTTCCTTAATGGAGGTTGTAGTTCCATGCCAGGGTTTCTGCCAGTAACTTATAAATTGGCTATAAATATGAATTGTAGGATCAAATAATCTTGATATTAGATAGTGGATACTGAGTAGTTGTTACTTAGCACCCTCTCCCTCCTCCTAGAGAGCTCTAAGTCCTTCTTTTGATATATCCAGGTCTATTCTTTTTTTTAAAATGCCTATTTAACAACTACTGCTTGCCCAGGTGTTAAGCTCTGTGCTGGATATCCACAAGTGAGTAACAGAGAATCAGGATGTGAGAAGTTATTCTGCAGGCAGCACACAGGGCGTTCCAAGTAGAGGACTTGATCTGGAATGGGATGTCCTAGCTAACACCCCAGAGTGGGACAGAAAATGGAAGTCTCCAAGAGGAGGAGGAACATATATCAAGAGCTTTAGGAGAAAGAGACTTCCATGGAAAGAACTCCAGGGTGACAAATAGATTGTTGAGTACAATGGGGAGAGGCAGTCCATGACTCAGGGTGAATTGGTCTGGAGCACATACTGGAAAGCATTGTGGCTGATATCAGGAGCTTGGGCTGCATCTTAAGAGCAATGCCAAGCCATAGAAGGTTTCTAAACAGAAATGACAGAAACACATTCACCCTCCTGTGTCCTCTAAGCGCATCTTTCTTTGCCCGCTCACATGGTCACTGTCCCTTCTCCGACCACCCTCTTGAGCACCCAGGACTTTTTCAGTGTTGCTAACCTTGCCAGGAGGACTTGGAAGAATGATGAACCAAGTTTAAAAATCTGTTCTGCCACTTACTGGTTGTGTGATTTTCGACATTGCGTTGCTAAGATGTTCTTCCTTAATTGGACCTCCTAATGGGCTACTAATTAAGTCTATGTTTCAACACTTTAAAAATGTTCTCCTCTGTTGTCGTTGTCATATGAATTTCAATTAAATGTCTTAACTCACTGGCCTTATGCCCTTAAGCGGATTGCCAAGATAAATTCATTTAAAACTATGTATATCTACATTTTGAGACTGCTGTGTCAGAAATATAACCCCTAGGACCTAGCTTTATGAAGTTGTCTCTTATAGATAACGATGCACCCTTGTCTCCTCAGCCTAAATAATCTCGATTTATCCTTCTGCCTAGGTGGGCAAAGCTCTCAGACACAGGGATTAAGAACGCCTACTGTTAGCATGCACATGCTCTGCAGGTGTTTGCACCAAAGGTACATGTGTCCTCAGTCATATAATGATGCATCAATTGTCTGGTGAACATCTGATGCTTACTGTTATTAGGAAAGTACCACTTTGTAAAGGGTAGGTGAGAAGAAGTGGGGCAAGGGAAATAAATGCATGGGACACCCACTAAAAGCACAATGGCTAGGTGCTTCCCATGTTGTGACTCAATGAGTTAAACTTGACCAACATTATGTGAAGTAGGTGGTGGCAGGTGCATCTTATAGATAAAGATGTGGAGCCTGAGGGGTACAGCAACCTGCTGAATGCACCCTAGCGTATACAAAACAGTGTACGTGTGTAGGGCAGTCATGAAACAAGGTTTGTCTGACTGTCCCATTCATGCTCCTGATGTGAGTGTTTCCCCCTTGAAGTGACCCAACAATGAAAGTAGATCATGATTTAGCTATCGTTTACTGAATGTATACTACATGTCTGTCACTGTGCTAAGATATTCTGTGCATTATCCCATGGACTCACTTACCACAGAGGTGGACGGTTCTATTGTTATCCAAATTTTGCAGATGAAGGAATTTGAGACCCTGGCAGGTGAAGCCAAGAGCCCAAGGCCTCAGAGTTGTTAAGTAGCAGAGCTGAAATCACCTGCCTTTTGCCAACTTTGTTCTTAATTGGTCCACCTAAGTACAACAATATAATCATTATATACATCATATGGAATTAAAATTGATATATCCCTCAGAGCTGATCCCTGTTAATAAGGATCAGAGGAGATTTTGTTGAGGGAGAGGGAGGCAGGTATGGAACTAGTAGCTGGAGAAAATACGGAAAGGCAGAGAGGAAAATGGAGGGCATTCCAAGCAAGACATCACAAGGCAGGGTGTAGGAGAAGAACATGACAGATTTGAGGAACCTTGAAGAGAACAGACAAGCCAAGTTCTAAATTTCAGTTTTGAAGAAAATAGCTGGTAATCCTATCCTATAATAGCGTGTACCCCTCTGCTTGGTAATCATGTTTCATATTTCTCCTCTAGTTTCCTATTAAAAGAAAGTTGTAACTCAGAGACAGGCAAATGAAAATCATCCTCATTTATCAACTTTGGTTTCTATGGAAACTATTGGTGAGGCTCTGTACAAAATCCTGGAATCAAGGTCATCTAGACCATCCCTGGGGTTAATTCCACTTAGAATATTCCAGGAGTGATTAGCCAACCTAAAACTACTCAGGCTAAGGCTGGAAGTTGAGATCAAGATTACTGACAGATTTATAAAAATTTAACCCTTCATACCATAATGACATGATTTAAATAATTCATACCATCCATTGATTTTCTGAAGAAGAGAGAAAGGATAATGACATTGATCACAAAGTAGAAAAAATAGAAAACTAGACAAAAATATAGAGACAAAATGTAGGGAGGGTATGTACAATAAATGCTGCTTAATAAATATTTAAAATGATAGTCTCTATCATTTAGAGAGGACATAGAATGCTGGCTTAGAGTGTGACCCCTGGCATCAAACCATGCTGGACTCAGATCCCGATTTGGCTGCCTGAGAACTGAGTGCAATGCAACAGCTAGGTAACCTCCAGAACCTTCCATTTTATCTGAATATTTGGGATATGGTCCCCCTTAGTTACGAGATTTGCTCGCTGGTTGGCTTTCCTCATTGTGGTGTGGGCTTCACCAAGCCCAAATGAGCCTAGTTTGGATTCCCCCAGAGAAGACTCTGAGACAGTTATTCAGCTGCAAGGAGTTTGTTTGGGAGGTAAAGGGAACAGCTGTAGGGGGCCTGGAAGTGAGACAGAGAAGAGAAAGAAGAAAATGGGTATTAACTAATGGAGGTAGGGAGAGGTGGTGGGAACTTAATTCCACTAGAGAAACTGTGAGGCCTGATTGTAGAACACACACCTCAGATTCACCCCTCTATGGGATGAGTGAGTTCCCATCCATCCTGGTTTGAGGTATACTTCCAAGGAGCAACAGTGCTCTGGCACTTCTGGCCTGCCATGTGTTGTATAAAGAGGACTCTCATGGGAACACAAAGTCTTCAGATGGTGAAAAGCAGTTGCTGCAGTGAGACGTCTGGTGTGTTGAAGTGTTAGGAGTGAGGGGTATGGGTGGGCACCACTAACATCTGCAACTCTCCCTACCTCAGTGCAGAGAATTGGGCCTCCAGTATTTGCTCCATTAATATCTGTCAACAGGGCGACAGATAAGATGAATTCATTCTCTAGCCCTGTGGTTCTTTATCTGGTTGCACACTGGAATCAGATGGGGAACTTTTAAGTATCCTAATGTCTAGGCTCCACTGTGGATCCATTAAACCAGAATCTGTGTGGTGAGACCCCAGTCTCAGAACTTTTAATATCTGGGACTGAGAACCGCTGCTATTGTTCAAGTAATGTGTGAATTCTTTCTATAAAATCCTTGACAGGTAACCCATACAAGCCTCTTTTTGAAATACTTCATGAAGAAAGACTTTGCTATTCTCAGAAGCAAATCATTCCCTTTTCTGATAGAACTAATTGTTCCAATGTTTTTATACTTATGTTGGCCAAAACTTGCCTCTGTACCTTCCATCAGTCATCCTAGCTCTGCACTTCGGAACAATGAAATGAGTCTATTCCATTTTCTACATGACTGCCCTGTAGATATTCAAAGGCGGTGATAATGCCCCAACTTGACCTTCGTTTTTACACTCTGAACACTCTTAGCGCTTTCAACAACCACTATTCAACCTCCTCTAATCATATTTGAGTTTGCCAAGTGGAACTTTTTATCCTTTGGAATTCTCAAATGAACCCATGATCTATGTCTGCGCATGGAAATATAAAGAGGACCATGTGTTAAATGAAGTGTGTGTGTGTGTGTGTGTGCGTGTGCGCATGAGCATGTGTGTAAAATGTTATAAATGATGGGTTCACTTAAATTATATCCACTTTAATTGGCTTATTAGGAAAAATAGGATTTTCACTCTTTCTTTCCCATCTCCCAGAAGCTGCCTCTTCTAACCATGTTTATTTTTCTCCCTTGGCTAATTTGTTTGGAGACTTCAATCCTTACATTTCTTTTCAGCGTGATGCAGATGTATTTTTAACATGCATAACAGGGATAGAGGAGAGGGGAAGGGTTTACACTGAGGTCTGTCATCCTTTTGGATTCAGTCCTTTTGGATTCATGAACTCAATCAATTAATTAATTAATTAACCTTTGAGAGAAAGAGAATAAATGGCTGTGGTTTTCCAGGGTAAGCCATTGTTAGCTCAGTGACCAAGTCCACTGAAAATCTGGAGCAAGAGCAGTGGGGCTTCTTCTGGACAAGTGCAATGGAAAAAGCTTTTGCTGCTCTAGAGACAGTGTGCTTGCCTGGCCATGCTCTCCATGACACACAACAAGACTCCAGCTGGCTTTGGAAAGTGCTTCTAAAAGAAGGTTTTGGGAGAAGGTAGATTTGTGCCAGTTAATGTAACATGATCTCAGAAAACACAGACAAATAAAATTGGCAGATGATTGCAATCAACAGTCTCCGTCTGTAAATAGGATTGAGACTTGAAGACTCTCATGGTCAAGTCTGAAAAACAGAAACAGGTAGTTGGGTATACTGGCAAGGCTAAGGGCGGATGGTAGGAGGCAGTAGAGATGCTTCGAGAGCAAGAGGATAGACTTGAATCAGAGAGGCAGCACTTTGACCCCAGATCCGACATGATCATCAGAATGACCTGAGGGTGATCTTGCTTTCCAAGCTTCAGGTTATGCATCTTTGAAAGGAAGAAAAGTAATGACCAGTAGGCCAATGCCCAACCACGCCCAGCAATTACTGTAGGAATGGCAGATCTGATGTCTGTGTCAGGCCCAGAGTAGGGCCCACTGAATGTGAGCATTTTGCCTAATCCTTAAGAGTCCATAGACCTAAAAACTCTGGCTGGGGCAAACCCTAGCTCCATCATGCCCCCAGCAATGTGATTGATCCAGGAAAGTCCCTTATCATCTCTGTGCCTCAGCAACCTCTTCTGTAAAATAAGATGACAACAAAATCAACCTTACAGATATTGTGAGGACTGAGTGATCTAATATGTATGCAAAGCTTATGGAGCAGAGCCTGGTGCATAATAAGCATGCAAAAGACTTTGCTAGTATTTAAGGATCTGTCCCCAAGTGTTCCCATTAGTTCAAAAACCTTTGAGGCTCAGGTCTTTTTTTTTTTTCAAGTGTGAAACAGAAAGGGGGTATTAGAATCATTTTTGGTGATTCTCTATTTATTGCAGCTTTTGATAAGTTGCACTGGGAATCCAGTTTTATGTTGGGTCTTGCTCACAGCTGTCTTCTTCTTAAGAACGGAGCCTGGGTCTTACCTTTCCAACCCAACAAGGTTGGCATTTGGTGTTTCTTCCTATTGATAATGTGAACCTGAATTGCCCCTTTTAGGTGGGAAGCAGGTATTCTGGAGGTATGTTGCATATGGCCAATAGACTGTCTGTTGATGACTGAGGCAGTGAGCTGTCTTCAGTGCCCACAGGAATCTTCCAGTTCACCCCTTCACACACACACACATCTCCTCATTCAAGTAAGAACTCCTTATAGTGGTCAGCACAGATCTGAGATGAAAGTTTATATGAAGTGGCTCAGAGACACATATATTTTATGGGTTTTACTGCCTACTCTCCACAGTCCTGTTGGGAACAGCTGCTTTTAACATTGACATCGCACTTGTGACATTGTGTAACTCTTGGGATACAAAACTCATTTCAGGGTAAAAAAATTTGAACATTGTTGGTTGGTTGGCTTTTCCACTCAGATTAAAAAAAAATGGGTGATAACTCACTTTATGAGTTGAAGTTTTGAAACTGTTCTTTTTGATCAGGGGTCCACAAACTTTTTCTAAATTGCCAGATAGTAAATATTTTAGGCATTGCAGGCCATATGGTCTTTGTCACAATGATTCACTCTGCTGTTATAGCAGGAAAACCATACACAATATGTAAATGAATGGATATGTCACTGTTCCAATAAAATTCTATTTACAAAAATAGGTGGCAGGCTAGATTTGGCCCGTGGGTCATAGTTTGCCAACCTCTGTACTTACTCAGTGAAAACATCAGTGTGAATATTTTGTCCCTGTTTTGTCACTAACCAGACCTGAGGCCATAGTGAAGTAAATCATTTAACCTTTCTGGGTCCCAGGGTTCCTCATCGGAAAATGAAGACACCGAACAATGTGCCTTATGTTTCCTTCTACAGCTAATATATGATGTTCTGTGATTCCAGTTGTGACACTTCAAAGGCTTAGCTGAAACCCAAGCAGACAAGGATAAAAAGGTTATGGTCCCCTTTTGAAAGGCAACTGTCACATTTGAGTTCATTACCAAATATCAACAAACCGCATGTCTGCCTATATGAAAGAATCAAGGATTCTAGGGATTCCACAAGAAAAAAAAGAGTTCATCCAGGTTTTGAAGGACTTGAGGGATACTTATCTGGAGGGATGAATACATTTGAAGAATGAGGATAGGAAAGTCTACCACTTATTTAGAGCTTCCCAAACACTAAACGGTATTCCCATTTTTCACAGAAACTGTTTATGGAGATATCAGCATTCCTAACTGAAGAAGCTGAGACTATGCACAGTCAGGAAACATACACTAATCACTTTATACCAAGTAAATGGCAGAGCTTTGAATCCATATCTACTAAATCCCATGTTTTTATCATGTCAGATTTTCCTAAGCTAATGGAGAAAAAGGCAGTTATTGCCACCAAGGAAATGAAAAAAACCCAAAGCTATGGTGGGCAGGAGCAGGCCAACATTAGGGTCATTAAATTAACAAGCTGGGTACCTCTCTTCCCCAACAATCAATTCCTCAGTGGTAGATATCACATGTTTTATTTCTCTTCTCTCCAATGGTGTCTTTACCATTTTTTTTTTTAAGCTTGAGAGCAATTGACCATGGTACATAAGCAACAAACTATAAAAACTGAGCATGCAGGTGAGGAGAATATTGGCATAATCAAGTAAAACTTACAACAGAGTTAATTTGACACACACCTAATGATATACATAATGCAATTTTGAGGCATGATAATTAAGTATAAATGGTAAGCTGTGACATAAATGACTTCAATTAGTATTGCTTCTGCACAGACAGGCCCTGTGTTAAATTTTACTTTTCTCACTTTGTTGGTTCTTTGGGATTTATAAATTATCATCATTGTTGACAGAGTTTAAAATTGGAGAATGTGAGGCTTTGGGAATTTGTGGCCAAAGGCCATATTTATTTGATTTTATGTGTTTGCTTATATTTTTTGTTTATATTATACACTGCCAATTTCACAAAGGCTTTGCGGATTATCTGCAATGGCCATATATAATGCAACAGGAAAATATATAAATTCAATGATAAACAAAAAAGCAGGATCAGAGGAAATATCAATGAGAAAAAGAAATCTAGACCATGAAAGAGGCTAAAAGTTGGCTATGTTTCTTGGAGCAATGGAGAGATGATAATAACTTTTGTGAACTGAGTGCCTAGTACATCATATATTCTAATTATCTTAACAACTCTGCAAAGTAGATATTCTAAATCCCATTTTACATACAGGTCAGAGAGACAAAAATATGTTTACTAAGTTCATTCAGCTAGTAAATTAATAGAGCTGAGGTGAAAACTCGGTCTGCATGAGCTCAGACTCATAGTCTACTTTGCTGGGTAGGAGACCAGTGGAGGGGAGACAATGATGTGGGCGATGATGAGACTGGGATTTGGAGGAAATAAACTGAATCTCAGCATCTAGACTAGTGAGGAAGACAGGCCAGAAGTCAGCTGCCTTGCGAGGTTCATGCACATATACATACTAATGGGCGCCACAGGAAAAGCCATTCTGGAGACTAGGACTTAGCAAGTACTCAGCGTTTATATAGTGATTTATCAACAGAAATGGATGTCAAAAAATTCAAAAAGGTATTAAGTATGTAAGTGTCAATTTACTAGCATTATTACATGTTCATTTTAGTTTGGAGCACTTCCTTACTTTAAAGAGACTGCTATACTTAAAAAAAAAAATCTTGAAAGGAGATTTCTGTGCTTATTGCAAATGTGCAGGGAAAACAAAAAACAAGAAACAAAACAAAACTAAAAAACAACTAAAGGAAATGGTAACTGCCTTACATTGAAAAGGGTTAATAATGCCATGGCCTATGACCACCCTCCAATTAAAAAAAAACAAAAAACAGACAAACAAAAAACCAAAACAATAACAACAACAAACACTAAACAATCTTGATAATTAAATTTCAGAAATCTTTCCAAAATTCGTCCATAGATTTAACAGATGATTATGGGTGATTAGAAAATGTCTCAAGGTGAGATGACATTTGAAACGTATACTTGTCTTGAGATTTCAAGAGTTAAGAAAAAGTGAGCAAAGGGAAATTACTTTTTTAAAAAGTAGCAGATGCACACGTCATGTGCAGTCACTGTGAGGGTACAACATGCCTCTCTGGAGTCACAATGAAGTTCTGTGCCATTGATTTGAATGGCCTTGGACAGCTCTTCACTCTTCTGTACACATGTTCCAATCTGTAAAAATCCCTCCAAGTAAAGATTACATAACATAGTGAACTTAAAAGTTCACAGCACTGAGTCTGGCACATAATAAGTGCTCAATAAATATCAGTTCTTTTTATTCTGAATATTGAATGAAAGGAAGGATATGTCTATATGGGGAGCAGGGCACTGGAGTTGGGATATGTAAATACGTCATTAAGAGTACTTTTTGTAGCCAAAATTTTAGTTGCTCTTATCTCCCTCCTTATAAAAGTATTATTTTTGTTTTTTGTTGGTTTGTTTGTTTAAAAGATTTATTTGTTTGTTTGTTTGAGAGAGAGAGACAGAGAGTGAACATGGGGGCAGGGGGTGGGCAGAGGGAAAGGAGAAAATTTCAAGCAGACTCCCTGCTGAGGGCAGCCTGATGAGGGGCTCAATCCCAAGACGCTGAGATCATGATATGAGCCAAAATCAAGAGCTGGACGCTTAACCGTCTGAGCCATCCAGGCACCCCTAAGAGTATTATTTTTGAACGGCAACAAGAAAAATGCTTAAACTCATTAAAAGTAGTTAGTCCATATTGCATATTTAATTTGTACTTTATTGGCATTCCTCCATTTAATATTTATAACAAAATTATGAGGTAGTTCCTCTTATCATTTGCATTTTACAAACAGTAAATCAAGACACCAAGAGGCTAAATGATTCACCAGATGGTGAAGGTGTCAGGGCTGGGCTTTACACCTACATGGTCCGATGTAGCTAGTTTGACTACAGGTTAGTTTTACTCAAGTTGTCCACACTAGGCAGATAAAATCTTTATCATTGACTTGGGAATGTTGGTGCTGTTGTTAAAATTGAAGAAATGTGATTATCTGTGTTTATTAAAAAACTGTCTTACTCTCTCATCCATAGTTTGAAATGAAGGGAGAAAAGTAGAAATAAAAATAAAGGTAAGATAATTAATGCCCCCTCCCCAGGATTTTATGTAAGATTAAGAAAATAGAAAAACACTAATTGATTCCATTTTGAAAACTAAGCTAAGAATTATTTGGTTAATCTATGACTATATGGATTAGTAACTATAATAATCATAATAATCACAAATGTACCATAGAGTGTATTTCAAGGATGCATCTCATGCAGGCTACCATGGCTTCTGCTCCTCCCTGCACCTCCTCACATTGTTAAATACTACTAACCTGGTAGAAACCCCAAAGATAAGCAGGGCACTTTGAAACCAAGTGTTCTGTAAGGTAAATGTTACCCTTCAAAGTTGAGAATAAAAAGAGGGAGCTCAAGTTGCTAATGCAAGTGGACTTCCAAAATATTATTTAACTGTCAGGTTCTTGAACTATTCCTATGATCATAATACATTTGGAATTATGGGATTTTAAATCTGGGGACAGCCCACAGGGCTTGTTTGATACCATTTATCTTCTCATTTCACAAGTGGGGGAACAAAAACCTAGAAATGGGAGCAAGGGGAACTAAGGGCAGAGCCAAAACAGAATGAACATAGCATGACCACCATGTTTGCTATTTCAACCATACCACACCGGTCCCAGCTCCACTCCCCAGGCAGCAACAAGGACAGGGACATGCGGTCTCAAGGCCTAGGAAGTCTAGCTAGAGAAGTAGTTCCTCTGTTTGTATCAAGTCATCATCACAGTCATAAATCAGAAGGAAACTATCTTAGCTGTCTACCACAGAGAGTTTCCATTTACAGTAAATGTCAAGATGGGATCATGGTGCCTTGAAGAGTCAGGCATGGGAGGGGGTCTGCGTCTTATCTGCATGAAGATACTTCAGGACAGAAATGCTGGTTGTCAGGGCCCATCACTGATGTGAACCTAAACAAGAAAACTCTATTTACCTTCCCTTCTTAAAGGTCAATAAAAGCAATATTGACTTTGCTTAAAGCTCCCATTTTGAAATCAATGTAGTTTCCTCCCTTACATGTGTACTACAGAAAAGCCACCACCTCCAATGACAACCCTCAAAACTGTATATCTCTCCCTCTTCTCTTCTCTTCTCTTACCTCTGTCTCTCATCTCATTTTCCAACTTAAGGAAAGGAGAAGAGAAAATAACATTTATTCTTCTTCCATAAAAAAAAATCTGTCTTTTATCTTCAAGTTATTTTCTCTGCATGAATCTTTGACATAATTGGAATCTCTCCTAACAACATTCACAACTTAATTATTTTTATTCTCTGTTTTAAGGTTTCTTACTCTATTCTTCACTTACTTAGTTGGAATCCACGAAACATTTCTTTTCTTACATCTGTGTTTATTCACAGCATTTGTTTTCATTGGATTTCAAAACATGACTGTTCTCCTTGTGTTTTGGCTCTGAAAACATCAACGTGCATGCCAAATGTTAGAGAATGTACCTGGATCCTTGAAATCACTTGGCCATTCATGAAAAGAAATTTATGCAGGTCAGACTTACTCAGACAGCATTCTAAGTGCTTAGATACAGCTGTGAACCCAGCAATAACCTTGCCCTCATGGAACTTATATTCCAGTGAGGGAGATGAGCAATAAGAAAATACAGAGATAATATACTTTTAGATAACTCTATGTGATAAAAAGAGGAAAAACTCAACGTAGAGACTCATTTTATTTTATTAAAGATGTATTTGTTTTAGAGAGAGAGCACACTCACTTGCGAGCAGGGAGAGGGACAGAAGGAGAGGGAGACAAGCAGACTTCTCACTGAGTGGGGAGCTCAACTTGGGGCTCAGTCCCAAAATGCTGAGATCATGACCTGAGCTGAAATCAAGAGTCAGATGCTCCACTGACAGAGCCACCCAGGCATACCAGGCACTCTATTTTAGATAATGATTTATAATATTGACTCTTTGAGGAAATGATATTTCATCAATAAAGTGAGGGAACAAGGTTTGGAAGAAGAAAATTTTCACTGGAAAGGGCAGTCCATGAGACTAAGACACCCTTGGTTAATTGGAGGAACTTCACAAATGCCAACATGATTGGAAAGGCAGAAAGGATAGGTAGAGAGGGAGAAGAGGGCTAGGCAGGGACAGATTATATAGGGCCACATAAATCTCATGAAAGAATTTGGATTTTATTCTAGGTGGGAGGAGAAGCCTTTGGGGTTTAAAAGACACAGTTCAAATGTTCTCAAGCACACCTAGGCAACACCGTAGAGAGACCTTACTGGGGAAGAGAGAGGCTGCAGGTTTGTCCTAAGCTATTGGTGGGTGGGTGGAAGGGTGAGTAGTGAGTCTATATAGGGGAGGGTACAGGTGGACTGTGCAGCATGAAGTGTGGTGGGGCCAGACAGAATTGGGCTTGCACCTCAGATTGCAACCTGTGCTTGGGCTGACTTAATATCTATACACACTTGGACAAGGAGCTTGACCTCAACTGTGAAGTGTAATACTGTTGCCTACTCTGCAGGGATATTAAGAGCCGTCATGATATAATACAAACAGAGCATGGGGAAGAGCAATTTTTTTTTAAGATTTTATTTATTTATCTCAGAGAGAGAGAGCATGCGTGTGCACTAGTGATGAAGGAAGGGGTAGAGGGAGAGGGAGAAACAGGTTCCCTGCTGATACTGGGCTAGATGCCAGGACCCTGAGATCATGACCTGAACCAAAGGCAGACACTTAACCAACTGAGCCACACAGGAGCCCCTGGAAGAGCAATTCATGTAATTAATGTAAAAGGCATATTCTTTTGAGTCAACAGACCAGGATTTGAATCTTAGTTTAACTAGTCATACTTGCTGGGTGCATGACTTTGTTGTTGTTGTTGTTTGTTTGTTTGCGTTAGTTAAGATTTTCCCCTCCCTTAAAATATGTGTAAAATTATATCCATCTTGCATTGTTGTTTTGAGAATTAAAGCCATGTGTGGAAGCACCTAAGGTAGGGTAGATTCAATTTAGTACCCGCATGATTTTGGACTGGTTACCTTAATTTCTCTTTCCTCCAGTTTCTTCTTCTAGAACATGTAAATGTCTGATGTTTGTGAAGATCAAATAAAAGAATACATCTGTAACGTTTACCAGCATATAGTTTGTGTTAAAAAAATGCAAGATGATATAATACTTAACATCAGCACCTTCTTTTCACTGCCGTTGCCCCATGCTTATGAAACAAATTTTCTTGCTGAAGATCTAGTGTATAAATGGCTTTCGATGCACAGCCTAATGGATATCTGCAATCCTCTTTCTCTGCCTTTACATCACCAAAACCTTGAGAAGTGGAATAGCATGCTAGCTCAAGGACACTAGACAGAACTTGAAATGATCTTCATCTGCCTCTGTCACTACCTACCTGCCCATGGAAGAGACCCTTTCCATCTAAGTACCATTACACCTATTGGTGTCTTTCATTCATTTATTCCACACACATTCAAGGGTCCATTATGTTTCAGGGCACTAGACAATGAAAAAGATGCTAATAATAATAATAATAATAATAGCAATAATAATAATAAAAGCAAGGATATGTGATATCTATCTTGGAAATATACATAGTTCAGGGCAGAAGTCCCAATCTAATGGCCCGTAGGTGCCTCATGGATGGTCCATGCATAAAGATGTTTTATTATCATTTCCCAGATTTAAAATCAGGGATTTTTTTTAACATTAGGAGCCCCAGTCTATTGACTTTTCTTGTAAAAATATGAATATTTTACAACAGTTATATGCAGCAGTATAGCAGCTGTCTCTGTCCATGAGGCATGGGCCCTTCATTAAGACACAACCCCCAAAACCCCTATTCTCTTTTAACACCCAGCTCCCTCTTTCACCCATATTACCCAATGGGTACACAGGATTCTAAGTGTGAAACCTTGGTTGACTGTAAGAAAGAATGTGGTATAGACATGGAGACTCTCCAAAAATCCAGGTCATAGAATTCATTTTTTCTGGTTGAAACATGAATGTTAATTTTCCAAACAAAATTCTCCAAACAGCCAATTATTTGGGCTGTGATTTGCCTGCTTTGCTTCATCATCTATTGCTCCTATGGCTTAACTCTGTGAGCTTGTAAATAGGACATGGATTGAATTACACAGACTGTTGTTTTGTTTAAAACTGATGTGCCATAATCCTGATTAAAGCATCATGTGGGAGATTTTACAAAAATAATTATATGCAGTTCTCATTAGAGAGAGTAAGAACCTAAATCGCATTTAATGATCTAAAGCTTGGAACTCGTTACACTTACTTACCTCGGGGTTTGAGTACAGGGAGCCCAAGGATGAGGAAATGGACATCGCTGCCCTGCATACTTGATCAGGTCTTGGACCAACAGAAGACCAACTTAGGCCAGTTGATATAAAAATCTTGTCTGGCTTCATTAGCTATCATTTAGCTAGTTATTGCCAGTTTTCCCTTTTACCTTGCTCTCTTATTGGCTCCCAATTTTACTTATTCTAAATGGTGGTGGCAGTTCTACTATAGTGCCTGAAACCCAAATTAATCAACAAAAGCCACCAAAAGAAAGAAATCTACTATTTCCAACCCCTGGAATTTCTTTCCGGGCAGTGTTGGCCACTAGGAGGAATAAATGGGACAACCGGGACATACAATTAAAATATTTACATTAACCAAGATTACACCATTGGGAGTGATGAGGGGTCTGCAGAATCCAAGGAATTCCCAAGCTTGAGACACAGCCTACTCCCTTTGTCTTTGGACAAAACTTCCTCAATTTCCTCTCTAAACCTTCTCCCAAGATGGAGTGGGCAGGTCAAGTACTGCTCAGTTCCTATTTCCTGTTCCTTTTCTCATTTTAGTGTTACTTGCAAATGGAGGCAGTCTCTAACCAAGGAAGCAAAACCATGGCCCCTGGGAAGTTCAAGGCTAAGGCTTTGGTTCTACGTGGTAAAACACCAGTGGATTTTTTTTTTTATTCATCTTGTCTCCTGTATTTATGAAGATAAAAATTCTTCATTATTCTCCTTATATTTTGTCCCATTATCTCCCTTAAATTCTTCAGATTAACACATTCTATTTCATAAACTATGTATCATATCTCTCTTTCTTTTAAAATAAAATATTTCTAATTAATACACAAGAATACCCTCTGAAGTTTCTCCTCCCACCCAAAGATTTACATTTAAGTGAAATTCTATAGTTTATGGTAACCATACACAATTCAGAAAAAACAAAAATCTTGCTTCTGCTCTTCAAAAAATGTTTGACAGGTGGTGTCCGTTTAATATATTTCCATATGTGACTGAAGAGTTGCAATCATAAGAGATTTAAAAAAAAGTTTCTCTTACACTCCAGAGCCCATTTTTACTTGGCAGTTTCAACTCTACTTATCACTTAGACTTGTCAAGTCAAAAACAAAACAAATTTTTTAAAAGGTTCTCACTTTTCTCCACACTGGATAAAAATTCCTGAAAAAAAACCAAAATTTTTCCCACTTTTTTTTTTTTAAGCATAAACACAAGGTAGCAAGTTGTATGTGGAGAAACTGATTTCATTACCGTGTAGTCTTTGTAGGATTCTGAAAGCAATCACAAGGTGGTGGAGAACAGATTGTGCCTTTACATCTCCAGTTAGGCTGGTGGCAGAGAACCTATCCAGCCTGGACCTTCAAGGGCAGCTGGGCTTCTTCCATGCAGAGTCAGAACTCCTCTGCAGTACAGGAGGACCAGCCCAGTCCTCAAGAGTCCAGAAAGGTCAGACACAGAGAACTACTTTCCCTTTCTGCGTGTGGATTGCTGACATCTGAGATTTGTTGAAGGAAGAGAAAGAAAATCCCAAGTAGTGCAAGGCCAAGGCAGGCAGTCAAAACACATCTATAGCAAAAGGAAGAAAAGGAGGGAGCAAGGAAAGAGGGAGGAAATGTAGGGAGGAAGAAGGGAAACAGGGCCAGCAAGGAGGAGAAGACTAGAAGCATTCTAATTTTCAGCCTTTTCTGGGTGTGTGATCTGGGGCCAGGCAGTTCCTTGCTGCAAAAGAGGCAGAGATGCCCTAAATTTATGAAAAGATCATTGGTTTCCTTCATATCTCCTGAAAATTGTTCTCATTGTAAATTATTAATCATATCAAAGAGCAGAAAGCTGTTTTTTTAAATTATTAAATTATTATTGACTATATTCCCCTATGCGTCACTTTTCATCCCCGTGACTTATTTATTTTATGCCTAGAAGTTTGTACCTCTTAATCCCCTTCACCCATTTCGTGATTCCCTCCCCCCTTCCCTCTGGCAACCACCAGGTTGTTTTCTGTCTTTATGAGTCTATTTCTGTTTGTTTATAAGCTTGTTTTGTTGGCAAGGGCTCTTATGTTTACAGTGCACAATACAGAATCGACGGGACTCTAATAATTTCCTAAAAGTTTACACAGAAACCAGGCAAAGAGTGTACACAGCCCTTGGGCTCTTGAGGGCAAAAGGGAAACTCTTGACTGATAAAACATTGTTCCCAATTTTCAAGATTTTCTCAATATAGGCTCTGTTTGTTTGGTACTAGTCATGACACACGTAGGCCTAGTGTCCCTAGACCCAAATAGCTCAGTTTATGGCGCAGAAAGTCCTTTTTCTACTAAACTTTCAGGTTTGGGTTGAGAGAGCCCTTGTAGCAAATCTGTCCGGATATGGTAGAAAGAAAGGGTAAGTTAAGAAATGTTGTCTTGATTTTCTCAGAAGTCTGCCAGAATATCCTGTGTGGGATGAGATTTGACCCACATAGAGAGAAGAGCAAGCAAAGGAACAGCAACTGGAATTGCTTAGCATCATCTGTATTGCGGGAACATTAACACTCATCACCAGCTGCCTCAAATCCTCTGCATAAAGAGATGGAGTATAAATAAATACAAATAGCAATTATTATTATCTTTACCATTGAGTGATGCATATTTCTCACCCCAAACCAAGCTGAACATTTATACATTAGTAAAGACTGTGAATTGGGGATACGGACTATCTAGTGCTTTGGGGTGGATGCAAACTCTTAAAGATCAGTCGGTGAGACCTTCCCTACCACCCAAATTGCATACCTGATCACATTGCCCTCCTCAGTGGGATCCAAAGAGGCCCCTCCACCCCAAAAGCCCACCTTGGAATCAACAGGCCGGCTATTTCTATACTCAGCTCTGCCTCCTTTCCCTTTTCTTCTTGGTTTTCTTCACTGTTTTATTTACATTCGTGTCTTCTTTCCACCAGGCTGTAAGCTTCCTTGAGTGTTGAGGTGGACATTATTGATTGCGCCCTTCACAGCTATTACTCTTCTGCAATGGGAAGATAGCACATAAAGCGCTGAGGAGGTAGTGGGGGGCTTTCTGTCTTTCAGTATTGGCTGTGGTGGTTGGTGTTCCAGTGGGGCTGAGCTTTAGACTGGCATGGGGAAGGTAGAGATGCAGGTCACAGTGCAGCACTAAGCAAGTGTCCACTCACACAAAGGATCCATGGACGCAACTAAAAAGACGAGTCCCATTCATCCATAAGGGAAAATTAATTGTGAGGATGAAGGATAAGCACAATAAAGAAAAGGCCTCTCTTTGAAAGAAAACTTTAATATGGGCACAATTTCTGTAAAAATCCTCGACTTATAAATAGAAACTGCAAAGACGACATTTGTTGTAAACTTTCATGGAACACTGGACAAAATGTAGTTATTAATTTTTAGAAAAATGATAACTAGTAACACTGTGGTGCATTTCCAGCAAAACCCACTGGAAAACTCCATTTTTTTATTTATTTATTTTTTTATTATGTTATGTTAGTCACCATGCAGTACATCATTACTTTTTGGTGTAGTGTTCCATGATTCCTTGTTTGTGCATAACACGCAGTGCTCCATGAAATGCGTGCCCTCCTTAAAACCCATCACCAGGCTAACCCATCCTCACTCTCCTTTCCCCTCTAAAACCTTGAGTTTGAAAGCTCCATTTCTAAGATCCAAGAACACTAGCCCATTAGCAAGGATTAGAGTGCCCCAGCAATTTAAATATAGTGTCCAAATATCCCTATTTTGTTTTTGTTTTCAGGGTGCAGACCAAGATGATGGTGTATGTAGAGCCTTTACTCAGTTTTAGGCTCAGCATAACTCTATAGCTGATATGAAAGAGAGTTGTGGGACGGCCATAGTGTCTGGTTCCAGAAGTCAGGGTCACTTTGAACTGAGGTCCAACACTCGCCACATCACATAGATCTGGCTTGCTCTTTGCGTCACGTGGGAAAAGATGGCAGGCAAACCCTGGTCAGGAGCAGCACCAATGGAAAAAAATCTCTGTGTAGCGAAGGCCAAACTGACACGACAGGGTATTTAAGGGACCCAGGTGACATCTTCACACTTTGGAGGGAGAAAAGGCAGGGCAGCAAACCAGGACAGGCATGCTAACAAGTGATCCCGGGTCTGAGGACCGGAACAGAGAAAATAAACAGAGGTAGGTGGCATATGGAAACAGTTATAAAGGAATCTGCTTTAAAGCTTCACATGCCTTAAATTTTCACTTTTTTTTCCTGAAAGAGTTGACTTTTTTTTTTAAGATTTTATTTATTAATTTGACAGAGAGAGACACAGCGAGAGAGGGAACACAAGCAGGGGGAGTGGGAGAGGGAGAAGCAGGCTTCCCGCTGAGCAGGGAGCCCGATGCGGGGCTCCATCCCAGGACCCTGGGATCATGACCTGAGCCGAAGGCAGATGCTTAATGACTGAGCCACCCAGGTGCCCGACTTAACCTTTACATTTCTCTCTGAGAGTTACCTTGGGAGAAGCCCAATAAGATTTGACTTGTTCATCTGGCATGATTTAGTACCTGAGTTAGCTTTTCAGAAATCTTGCCAATATTAGCATTGTGTGCAGACGCTTTTCAAGTGAGTGGTGCCCTGGGACACTGATGGAGATGGCACTATTAAATCACACAGCAGTGTCCTCTGCCACTCTGAAAGGCAGACAGTGGGGCAGGGCTTCCCGAAGCCATCCTCCGCTTGACAACGGGGGCTCGTCCCAGAGTGTCCTCAGTAAACTTCCATGGCAGTGAGGAGCTGTGAGGTGAGTGCAGGGCGGAGACAGGGCAGGGTCAGTCAGGGTGGCTGCTATGGGCCACAGTGAGCCGTGAAGTGTCTCCCACAGCATGTGGATACCCCCCTCCGTGGCAAAGAGTGACTGAGGGCTGAGGTGGACAAAGGATTGATAAGAAGACAAAGGATTGGTAAGGAGCATGGGAGGACATGCCGCCTGACACAGAGTGTATAGAAGGGCACAGTGGAAAGACAGAGCTCACAGACTTTGTGGCCTGCCCCTTCCAGTTGAATGACCTTGAGTCAATTATCCAGACCTCCCTGAATTTCAGTCTCATCACTCTCAAATAAGAAACTCAGCAGGCTCCTGTGGCCATGTTCCTATCCATTTGCATTTGAGAAGCCCCTTTCTTCCTTTCTGACTCCTCTACCCCCACCATCTAGGTGGACTTCCCTATCTCTAAGTTGCTGGGAACTATAGCAACAACCCCATGTGGCTGTCACTCAGATAGAAAGACAGTTATTGCTTTTTCAAACCAGGACAGAATTACAGTAGGGATATATAATGTTAGCTTCCATCGAGTAATTTCAGATATCGTGTTGGCTCCTCTGCCTTCCACAAACGCTCTCTTTCCCTGCCCACTGGCCTGACGCTACCTCTTCTCCTTCAACAAGGTCAGATAAAGGAGCTGCATTTAATTCATGTTATTTATTGAACACACAAATTACAGTATTCCGATTTGCCAGCTGCAAAGTGCCCTTGCAGTTTTTGATCACTGGGGGGCTGACATAACACGATCCCCGCCCCCCCTCAGCACACAGCTAATTTGAGCTGTATTCTTTAGACGTGAAAAAGGTGAAGGACTTGTGACAACAACTCCTGGCTGGACACCAAGAGTCACTGAAAGGCAGAGGAATGGTGGTGAAGGCTGTCTGGCTTTAAACAGGCCTCAGCAGAAATCTTGGGATCATTGAGCTAGCTAGAGCTGTCCTCGGAGGCCAGATGATACATACTGTTTTTGCTTTTATCTCAGACTCTTGACCTTCTCCTATTTCCGGTTTTGGAATTTATTGTTTCCCTGGAGTTGGGGCCTGTCTACTAGAGCTAAAGACAAGGTGTCCTCACCATGGTGGGCATTCAGTAGAGTAAAGGTCAAGCTGTTCTGGTACATGTGGTAAATGCTAAAACAGGCCTCTCTGAGGAAATGGTCTAGAACGGTTTTCTGTCAGCCAAACTTGGTGGTGGTTCATGTTCTTTATCAGCAAAGAGCAGCACAATGACCTCCCCCACCTACGTGCAAGACACTGTCTCTGCTGGCCAATTTATCAGCCCAGTAGCTTGCTATATTCATTTGTTGTTGTATGCTCAAAGCCTGGTCACAGCATCTACCATTAATGACACCAAAATGTTTAATAACAGTAATTACTGGTTAACTGTTCTATTTACTTTTCTCTATTAGAATTTGATTCAATATCGTTTACTATTCTTTTTTCCCCCTCTAAGCACTCAAAATTTCTATATGCCATTTCCTCATGTTAAAAACAAATTATCTAGAGGAAGGCTGCATTTCCCTCTCAAAACAGCAGGGAAAATGGTAGGAATTTTTAAGTGTAATGGGAAACATATACACAATGAAATGGGCATTATTATTATTGTTATTAATTTGGGGTAAGCTGTTAAATAATGTTTTTGTATTTTTCAGATTATAAAGGTAACACAAGCTCAATTTAGAAAGTTTATAAATTACAAAAAAATTTAGAAAATACATAACACCTATAATGGAATTTCCGAGAATACCTTAACATTTTGATTCCATGGCATTTATTTTGCTGTGTTTTTAAATGCAATCTCTCTCTCTCTATATATATATATATATATGTATAGATGATAGATAGATACATGATAGATAATAGATGATAGATAGATGATAGATTAGATAGATGATATAGAGAGCTAGAGGATAGATGATAGATAGATGATATAGATAGATATGCATGAATTGTTAGCTTTAGAATATTCACTTGTGTATGTACCACAGAAATGGAAACTACATATACATATGCATATATATATATATATATATATATATATATACACGTGTGTATTCATAGAAACCCACATGTTCGAAATTCAGTATCTTGATTTTTTATACTTTATCTTATATTATGATCCTCTCCCCTGACATTAAATGGTCCTCAAAACTAAATTTTAAAATGTTTTTAATTTATCAGAATGCAAACTCACACACTTGAGTCCTCGAGGCTGAAAATTCTGTGTCCACAGGAGAGTTTGCTCTGTCCTTCTCCTTCCGTTCGGGAACCTTTCTCTTCGGATCTCTCTTCATTGCCTGCTCACCCATCCCTGGTCTAAAGGAGTGAGCGCGCCTCCCAGCATGTGCTCTGGGAGACTTCAGGCCCCTAAAACACAAGGAGATATTTGGGCTAAATTCTGGAATGCCTTTGCAATAGTGGATTAAAAATCCTTCCTACTTTCTATATCAACTATTCAGATTTTTTTGTTGTTGTTGTCGCTGGTAATGATTTATTTTTCCTTATTGTTCCCCTTCTTTGGCAGCCATTTTTGTCACATCTTATCACGTCTGTGTACACGAAACAAATGCCTTTTCTTTAATATTGCCTCCCTTTTGACTGAATCTGTTATGTGTATAGAAATTAACACCCTCACCCAACCCAGGCCTTTGCTAGGATATAAATCAGTTTTTAAAAATTCTTTCTTAGTGTCTAATTTCTTTCTTTTAAACACAACTGTTGCTTTCCACTAGACCTTATTCATATTCTTGATATTATCATGCAGTTGCTGAGATTAGAAACTGGAGTATCATTCTAAAGTAGAGTCTGACCACAAAATTTAGGGGCTAGTTGGTGTTTTCCCCCATTCTGAAATATCCTATAGTTATTCTGACATCTAGCTTAATGTTACAGTTTTAGTATTCCTTGTATACCACCATGTAGCTTGTGTTCTACTAAGACCACCAAATCCACTTTGGTCTCATTCCCTTAGACATAGTACTTATTCTCCATCTTAGGTTTGAAATGCTTTTGTTACTGTGATGCTGGTGGTGGTAGTTGTTTTCATTTGTTTTAACTCCTGACATTAAAGCAAACTTTTAAGGTACATTTTTCTTTTTTAGATTATTGGTAGTTTGCTCATTATCACAGGATTGCTATAATTCAGAAGTAGATCTCCAGAGCAGTAGTTTGAATTAAAAAAAAAAAAAAGGATGTATAAAAAAGCTCTCAAATTTTAGGGCTCTCCCAAGAAAGACTGTGTCAAAATTAGTTTCTCACCCAACCCAATCCCCTCTTACTGTTCCTTGTGCCCCTGGACTGGCACACACATGCATCTATGCTCACTCTGTAGCTTTAATCAGATATTAGGACAGTCTATACCACAAGATCAGTTTTACATAAGGGAATGTGTGCATTCTTTTTTCTTTTTCTTTAATCACAAAACAATGACATTCAAATGTTTCTTAGAGTGATTACATTATTGTCAGAGACTGCACTCTACAAAACCAGGAGTGATCAACATTCCAGATGAAGATGCTTCCTTTAATTATATGAAATGTCAGTCTGCAAGTCACATGGAGAGGAAGGGGGAGTTTTATTTCAACTCACTCAAAGACAGATGCACTTCCAACTTCCAACTGTTAAAATCCAAACCCTGTGGCTCTAGCAGAATTAATAGGATTCCGATGCATTCCTGATAGGTTTGACTCCTAGATTTCAGTGGTTGGCGCCATGCCTGTGCTTGATGCTCCTCATCTGCTCATTTCTGCTCCCCTAGGACAAGGCTATTTCAGAGTACACATTTTATATTTTCATCAAAACTAGTGAGGGTGTCTCTGAAAAACAAATCTGCGGTATTTTTTTTCCTGCCAATGTGATTTGGATGATTTCACAGTAAATAAAAGAGATGAAAAGACATGATTTGAGAAACACTAAGACTATAAATGGGGGGGGTGTTTGGTTTTTGGTATCTTTTCCAACAATTAATTTCATGAAAGAATTTTCTGATAGTTTACAAACAACGCATGAAAATGCACAATGGTCTTTGACAGGACTTCAAAGAGCCTGCAGAGCTGAGATGATTTCCATCACAGAAAATCAATTTCCTGTAAATGGTGAAGAAGCAAAGATTTTAGGCCAACATCAGATAGGATTCTCGAGAGTCTATTTTCTGCTTGTTTTCTGGAAGCACTCAATGGAAATTTGAAATAGATATATTGTACCATCTTTTAATTTCTCCTTTTTCTTTCCATCATATTCAGTGATATCAAATTTCATATTTTATGTATATTTTTAGACCTAGTTTTCTTCCACAAAGAATGTAGCACAGTTAAATACATATTGGGTGTACCCTCTTTTCAGTCTAAACATAAGTGCTAGTGAGAGATGGAGAAAAGATAAATGTGCACTAATAAGTCCCAATTACTGTCCCCCACCAATCTTCCTGTTGTCAGGATCGTAAATCCTAAATCATACAAATTGAAAACAAAATGGGGGATTTAGAAAACCTTACCTAAATAAGGTTAAAATCACATTTAGTGGCACCTGGTGCCTCAGTTGGTTAAGTATCTGACTTAGGTTCAGGTCATGATCTCAGGGTCCTGGGGCGGAGCCCCTGTCAGCCTCCCCATTCAGCGGGAAGTCTGCTTCTCCCTCTCCCCCATCCCTCCTCCCGCTTGCACTCTCTCTCTCTCTCTCTTTCTAACTTATGGTTTGGAAATGTTTACCTTTTCTGGGCTCTGGATTTCAGGAAATGAAAATTGCCCCCCTTTTAATTCTAGGGCTTGTGTAAGTAACAGGAAATGCCCTGCTCTGCCAGCTCATTTCCTCTTATTGTTCATTTTCAATGGGCCCCTCAGCTACATTTTTGTGCCACCCTCTTCCCTCAGATGTACTGGGCCTGGTAAAAGCCAGCAGCTTCCATTGGAAAAGAGCTGGGTTGGAGATATCAAGAACTGTATGAATTCCCCTTCTGTAAGGGAAAGTGAAGGGGAGTTATAAAGAAACTAGAAATTTTCATCTATCAAAGTCTAGGCATTTAGATAGATACATTAAAGGAAAACAAAAACAGACCTTTTAAAAAGATTTCAATGTAACTTCATATTTCATTTAACTTAAATTTTGTATTTCTATTTATATTTTAATGTAATTCTATATATTTTATAAAATCCTTGATGTTTCCTTGAATAGTTGCAGCAATTAGTACAGTGCCTTGCTTTGGGAGCTCAATGAAAAATTATTGAATGACTAAAGATAGAGTATAAGAATTTCTGTGTTCCAAAGAGTGATTTTATTATATTTCTGAGTCAAAGTTTATAGTATGTAGGAAATCCTTCCCTTGCACATAATCAAGCTTTGGCAATTTAGGATCAATTTAGTATATTGAGCATCATGAAGATATTCTAGGAATATGTGTTACCTATATGCAAAGAAACCTATATCCAGGTGTTCCTTTTTCCTTCATTCTTTTGTTGTTGGTCTAGAGCTAGCTATCATCTATATCTCTCAATACGTTTTCATTCTAGAAGCATTTGGACTCTTTGATCTAGCAAACAGGTCAGTGGGGACAGTACCTTGGCAAGTTACTTTGTTTTATGTGTTCTATTCTTTTTTTATGTAATGAAAGTCATATATCTGCCTGCATCGCAAGTTTGTGGTAAGAAGCAAGTAAGATTATCAGTGCATTCTGAGATGTAGAAAGTGTTTTATATTTATAAGGCAGTATTATTTACACAATTGTGATCATAGTATTAGTTAAGTGGTAGACCTATATTAACAAACAGATTAGGATGCTCTTTTCCACACCTTCTATCGTGATCACATCAGTAGCTGTTTTGGCTCTTAAGATATTTTGAGATTTGAAGTTGGCTATGGGACAGAAGGGTATGTCATAAATCTAAAAAGAAAGTCATTCAAACAACTAAGTACAGTTTTGACTTGACTTTAGTTATGTATAATCTAGGTAGATTCAAGACTACACCTTTCTAAGTATGATTCCTTCCCCAAGGAATCGGATTTAAGAACACATTTTTAGCCATTACATTTTCTCTCATTCTCCCAGTGTGACAGAAAAGTAGAAATGTGTTTGTTCCTTATCTGCCAACATAGTATTTATTTATAGGAACACATTTATCTGCCCTGGAAATCACCCTCACGTTCTCCTCAAAGGAAATACCGAAAGGTAATTATCTCAAACACAGTTATATATTCTTCATTGTATGTAATGGTTGGTGAGATTGTAGACAGTATCTCATTTAGTTCTCAAAGTATTTCTCACAGGGAGATAAATTACACCAATTTTACAGATGAAGAAACTGAGACCCAGGAAGATGAAGTAAGTCACTGAAACTCACAAGGCTGTCAGGAAATTCCAATTGGACCCCAAGTTTCTTGGACTGCCAATCCCATGCATCTTTGCTTCCCAATTCTCTGGGAAGCTTAAAGCTTGTATCACTCAAATTAGGCATGTTGACTTTGGCACAACAAAGTCCTGGAACCTACTTCATCACTGACAAATCCAGGAAATAATCCTTCTGCCTCATCCCTCTGGTTCTTTAACCACGTGTTTTCACCTAAGTATTTGCCAGTTGCTTAAAAGCGTGTCTACCAAAATTCTCTAATGTGTTTACACTTGCCAAAAGTCTGCCATTGTAACGCTACCTTCACATTCTTACATTTAAGTCATTCTTTATCTCCAAGATACTAACTTTCCTCTGACCTCATCTTCTGCCTGTGTCTTGAGTCCCAACAGTCTCAGGGGTGCTGTCTTCTCTCTTCCTGCCAGAAGCTTTCTGCCATTTTGTTCCCTACCAGCAAAATTTTTTCACTTTTGCACTTCCAAATTTTCTACGCTTAAATTTTGCCTTCCTTACCATGAAACCTCTGCATATTGGATGCAGAAATTTTGTTATTCATTCTCATAAGTAGCAAAGAGGTAACAAATCAATCACTCAGTATGGAAGATGCTCTACATTTTGCTTATTCATTTTTGTGACTTGTGCTGGCCTTTCAGTATTTGGCTTATACATCACTTCTACCAAGAATTCTACATGATATATATGTCACTGATATCATCAGTATGATTTAGACTTTTCTTCTCTACAGCCATTTATTTCTATATCCCTACTACTGGACATAGTGATTAGTGTTTTATAAACATCCATTAATGAAAGAATAAGTGAACATTTGGATGAATGAATGAAATATATGTCCATAAATGAGAGGTTGCTTTAAAATTCTCTATTTCTCTGATCCAATTTATAATGTCACCTCAAAATAAACACATTGTCTGCTAATTATTTTATGGTAACCTTGAAACCCGTGAAAGATTTTCCTTCTTAACTATTTTCAATAAAGAGTAAAAATGTCTATTTTCTTTTGAAATATGTTCAAGTCTTATGAAAAGTTGAAAATGAAATGTACATTCAATGTGTTGTAATCTAGTAGAATCAATTGATATTGAATTTATGTCACTGTGCTTCTTCTGGGTTGAATAGCTTCCTTTCAGAAACCATCATCCATTGCATTAATCAATCTAATCAAATAGTAAATCACAGTCAATCCTTTCTCACTTGACAAATGTATGAAACATAGTTAATGTATTTCACTGCAACCCCACATGGTCTATTTCTATTTTTTTTATAAAAGGTTATAATGAGGTTGACTTAGTTTATTCATACATTCATTCAACACCCCCCCCCTTTTTGGTGTAAGGTACAAGGAACTTCTCAAAGACTGAGGGTGAAGAGATAAAATATAACATCCACCCCCTCAGATGTTCACTATCAAGTTAGAGAAGTAGATAAGTAGATAATTACAACAGATTATGTTATTGGGTCTAAGAGAGATAGATACCCAGGATTTTATGACAAAGAGCAGAAGGAAAAGCCATGTGGATCAGGGAATTTGGAGGATTCCAGAGAAAGTTATATTTTTGCTAAAGGTGAGATGCTGGTAGGTTATGGAGGTGAGGGGGGTTGAGGAAGCATTTGAAGGAGAGAAAGCAGTCTGAGCAAAGACAAATAGACAAGAATGACAGAGACATGTTTGGGACTGAAAATATATCAGCTGGATGAGAGGAACATTGGAATTGCATATCTCAGAGAAGGGAAGGCAATACAGCTAGAAATATATGCAGGAACTCCTTCAAAAGGACCACATGTGCCCTTTCCAGCATTGTCTGGGGGAGGGAGGTGGAGTTATACAGAGGAGCAGTGTGATTCAGAAGAGCACTCTGAAGCAGCACTCTGGTAGATTTGTCAGATAAAATATGATTAAATTCCAGATAAATAATGAATAACTTTTTAGTATAAGCACATTCCAAGTATTGTGTAAGACATACACTAAAAAGTTCTTCATTGTTGACCTGAAATTCAGCTTTAACGGGGTACCCTGTATTGTCACATGTTCAATCTGACAGCCTTACTCTGGTGGCAGAGTGGAGAATGAATTGAAGAAAAAACAAGGTGGTAAGGACAATTTGGGGGATAGGTTACTAAAAATCTCGAATTACCTTTTGAGCCACAGTGGCAAGGGGGATGCCCTGTGCTAGATTTCAGAATGTGGGCCATCTTGTGATGGTTACTGAGACTCAGAGAGGTACAGCTTGAAGAGAAAGTTGCCTTTAGATCTTTAAACCTTATTTGGACGTCAGTGGATTTTTGGAACGAGTAACTTTACTGGCCAGGGTTGACACATGATCCACTGGGGAGATGGTGGCATGTATGCATGCCTGCCTTGAAGACTGAGGCAACATAGATGCTGTGGTAAGGAAACCAAGGGATACAAAAACCCAGTGTGCTATCTTGGTCTTAGGGAGACATTCTCAAACATGTATCATATTGGTGTTTTCCTCTCCTACTCACCATCTCACATCTATACCCAATGGTCTCATAGTCAGGGATCAGTTATTATTAACCCAAACGGACAGATAAGGAAATGGGCATATGTAGAAGGACCCTGCCTTCGATCACCATTTGCTATTCAAATTACAGTCGTAATGCCACATTTCCCACGAAAATTTTCATTGTTTGCAGTTTACTCTCCCTGCCACTTACAATGTTAGCAATTTTAAAAAATATTTTATTGTTTTTAATTAATCTCTATACTCAGCATAGGGTTGGAACTTACAACCCTGAGATCAAGGGTCACATGCCCTACTGACTGAGCCAGGCACCCCAATGTCAACAGTATTAAGTCCAACATAAGGCTGCTTTCTCTGATCTTATTTGATTTCATCTTATGCATTCATATTGCCAGTCACTAGACTATAAGCTGCCAAAAGGCAAGGGCAGATTCTCAAATTTATCTGGAAACTTCTATAGTAGCTTAGTGCATGTTAGGCATTTAAAAGGCTCTTAGTAAATGTTTCATTATTAGATTAGCATTGGCATAGCCAGAAATAAAACTTTCTTGATTTGCAGCCTTTTTCTTTTCTGGGTTATCCTCATACCCCTTTTTTGTTACAGCATTTGTAGAACCAGGCAGACATATGTTTGTGATCAGAGCAAACACAGAAACTGTAGGCCCAAGTACTATTCAGAAGTTATTTCATTTGCCCCCCAGAATTAATGCAGGACTGGGTCTCAACTGCACTAAAGGGACAGTGTCTATGTAAACTGCACCAGGATTCAGTTTAGCCAAGTGACAAAGTGAGAGGTCTATACCTGCCCTATGCTTAGCCTCCTAAGGTGGCTTCCTCCAGTTCTTGGATCCTTTCCACCAGCACTAGAAGTGTGACTTCAGTCCTCCTTGGTCACTACTCAGGTTCTAGAAGTTCTGAGCTGGCAGGGCACCTGGGTGGCTCAGTTGGTTAAGTGTCTGCTTTCGGCTCAGATCATGATCCTGGAGTCCTGGGATCAAGTCCTAAGTCTGGCTCCCTGCTGAGAGGGCAGTCTCCTTCTCCTTCTGCCCTTCACCCTGCTCGTGCTCTCTCACACTCTCTCACTCTCTCAAATAAATAAATAAAATCTTAAAAAAAAAAAGAAGTTCTGAGCTAGGAAACAGTGTGAGCAGGGTCCCTCTGCATGCCAAATGGGTCTGTGCACCAACTAGTTATCTGTCCTTAACTAAAGGGCCATTGCTTTACATTTATGAACATATTCATTTTATTTATTTGTTAATATAGGAGCATATGTGTATACACCTCTAAATAAAATATGTGCAAAGTACATTTACTATATATTATATAGAACAGACATTTTCATCCTAAAGTGTAATTCAGAATTCCCTAAAAGACTTGTTAAAACAAACTTTCTGGATCTCAGGATTTCTGATTCAGTTAGTCTGGGTGAGGTCTGAGAATTTGCAGGTGTAACAAGTTCCCAGGTGATGCTGATTATACTAATCCAGGACCACATTTTGAGATCAATGGGTATATAGTCTTATATTTTTTGTGCATGTGTCTTGTACACATTGGTTACATATGCATGCATCTCTTCCATAGTTGTGTATTATGATTAGAGACAAATTAGTATACATATGCTTATCTATGTATGTAAATATACACACATATAAATATATACAAATAATATGCATATTCATAACATTGTTTATATATGAATATAAATGTATGCGAATGCATATGCAAGTGTATAAGCCCAAATATATAATTTTATTTATTTATATAGATGCACACACATTTTATACATAAAAATATGATCATAAGTATGCTTGTAGGTAATGCTTACACTGTGTGTGTGCATGCGTATATTATCAATGTGTCTTTCCCTTTTACAACAAAACCCTTAGTCAGTCAGACATAGAACTTCATATTTTATGTTAAACTCATCATTAGAAGCACTGGGTTAAGTGTTCCAACCTGAGGCAGAGATATCTTCATGCTGGTCCTCTTAAACTTTATTAGTGGGATGATCTTTTCAATTTCTCTGGAGTCTCTTACACATGTGCCATATTTCACATATGTAAGTGCTGAATTAAACAAGCTCCATGTTCTTTTAGAACCACTAGGGCCCTCCTGTGAACTCAAATTTCAATCATTTCACTTTTTTTTTTTTTTTTTTTGCCTTCCTTTCAAGAGATAGTGCAGTCTTTCTGGCATTTAACTGGCAAAATTAATGAAAATGTAGTACAAACTCCGTGTGCTGTGTGCCCCTGGGTCCTATCTCCTCCCTCTGCTGACAATGTCTGTTTTTGTCAAAGGCAAATATTGTCTCTAGAAGAGAAGGAAATGAGAACCGTGAGTTTTGAGGCCTGATGCTTAGGAGGGCAGAGGTAGAAGTGAAGGAAATGAAAGCACCAGGTTTACCAGATTGCATGAGGCACTCAGTATAATAGTAGGTTTTCTCTACTCCACCCTTATCCTCCCTGCTCCAATGTTCTTCCAATACAATGGAAGAGAGGAAGGAATAACCTGGAAGAAGATAAGAAAATGCAGAGGGAAAAGATTTCTCTGCGTTTCTCGAATGTGATCATGCTCTGCTTCTATCTCATGACACCATACTGCAATAAATATTGTCCTTACTGTAGAACTATCTGAGCTGAGCTTCAGAGTCTTGTAGTAGCATGCTCAAGGACTCTCAACTAAAAGTAGAAGAGCCAGAATTTGAATGAAGATCTGTCTGATTTCAAAGCATAGACCCAGAAATTTTGACTGGGACCTTCCTGAAACAATATGCAAGAGAGGCCCAGATAATAATTCAACATCCCTGGGAATTTATCAAAGTACACGTTTGCCCATGGGAATGAGAGGAGCAATAGGAGACCTACTGGAATTGTGCATTTTGAAGTAGGAAAATAAACTTGGGATATGAGTGATGGGAGGGTGGGTATGTGTGATGGGCTGTCAGCAACAGTGGTTATCATATACAATGTGGTGCATTGGCCAACGGGGATTTTCTTTGGTGTGAAGTCTGAAGTTCATGTACTTTTATGCCCATAGCTTTAATTGGAGTTTGGCTTGTGATAAATTCACAATAAACAATCATTGAGTTAATTGCCAATTTGCGTTGGCCTTGTTTAAAGGTAGTCTCCCCTGACCTGTTCTCTTTTAACAAGGAATAATATTTTATTTCATAAAATGAGATAATTTGAATATAAATAATGCAGAGAGAGAAAACATTGACTCAGCACCTGAAAGTATAAATAATCAATGGAGGACTGTCTTCTGAGATTATGGTTTATTAGAGAGGTAGAGAAGGACACTGAATATCCCATCAGGGAGCCAGAAGAGGCACAAAAATGAAAGAATCTAGTGGTATCAGGTAAAATGTTCTGATTTCACTAATGTTTTGGGAGGGATCTGATATTTTGAGGTGACTTTAGACAAAGGAAAGGTAAGGGGTGGCTTTTGGAACAGGGAGATCTATGGATAGTGGCTTTCCTGGCAGTCTCTCTATCTGGGTACCTTGCTTTTAGACTCTTCACTCAAGCAAAAAGGATATCTATCATTGACCCACGCAGAAACAAGAGATCCTGAAGGTAGAGAAAACACTGAATCAGCTAAATTTGTGCTTCCAATGATACTGGGGGAAGTTTAGAAATCAAACCCTCTAACAAAACCCAGAGTAAATCCTCAAAATTAAACAATTATTTGAAAGATTTATTCTCACACATACACACAAAGGGGAAGTAAGAAAGAAAGAGAAGGAGAGACATAGAATTATTTCAACAGCAACCAGAATTAAAGAGTATGCCTTGGACCTTCTGCTGTCATGAAGAATGAGATTAGTTGTGGCCTGAGGGATTTTACATCTGGATGTCTTAAAGTCTGGTCTAGATGATTGAACTCAAGACCATGTATAATAGGATTTCAGTATTTTGGAGATTAAGCCTTTCATGAGTTCTTTATATGTTTTTTTCCATCAAGCATCAAACTGAAATGAACAAAAATGTTTAAGAAATGCATATTTTAATCATGTACATCCTCTGGATGATTAGGAAGTGTCATTTTAAATTTTAATTCCTGTTATTCATACAAAAAATATTTGTTGAGCACTTGTGTCAGGTACTGTTTTAGATGCTTGAGATATAGGACGCCTGGGTGGCTCAGTCAGTTAAACGTCTGTCTTCAGTTCAGGTCATGATCCCAGGGTCCTGGGATTGAGTCCTACATCAGGCTCCCTGCTCAGTGGGGAGTCTGCTTCTCCCTCTCCCTCTGCCTGCCACTCCCCCTGCTTGTGCTCTCTCTCTCTCTCTGACAAGTAAATAAATAAAATCTTTAAAATAAAAATTCTGGAGATACACCAGTAAAGAATGCAGAAATCTTTGACCTTGTGGAACTTATAATCTGGTGGAAGAAAATAAACAAAGTAAATCTGTAAAATATGTAATATTCTGGACACTTTACATCAAAAACCTTCATAAAATCTTCTCCCAGGCTTTGTTCGTCAGGGTGTCTCCAGCAGCCATTGTTAATCTTGAGAGGAGTGAAAGCCGTGTTGTCTAGAATAGTTCTCACACATCTGCTCTGCAATTTCCTTGTCCCTGGACCCTGGACAAGTCATTGATACACCCTCAGCCTCAATTACTGCAGCCCTAGTATCATGGTTATTATATTTACCTTAAAATTATTGAGAGTTTTATGGGAGATAATGTATGTGGAGAAATATGAATGTAACTAGTGATGAGGAGAGCCCTGGGTAATTGTCATTAACACATTTTTATCAACATAATTAACTCAGAATAACCAAGGAGAAAATTTCCTTTTATCTATCTCATTTTGTTTTGTCTTGTTTGTTTGTATTTAATCGGCTGGACAGAGGTCTATATCTTAAGAATTGGCAGGACACTTGTCATTAGATTGTTAATCAATTCCAAAGCACCTTGTAAGGTCACTGGATTGTTATTCTAAATTTATAAGTGATAATGAGCAGGCACCACTTCCATACCTGGCTTTCCATAGGCCTTTCATGCTCCCTTTGAACATGTCTTTTAACCTCATCAAGGCTTTTGCATCCAGAAAATTAGAAAAGAATACCAACTTGCCTATTAGTGGGAACTTAGAATTGAAGCTTCTCTCCAAAGAGGAAAAAGAAATACAAAGTCTTCATGCTTGAATTAAAATTATAACCTTCATGGGTGCCTGGGTGGCTCAGTTAGTTAAGCGTCTGTCTTTAACTCAGGTCATGATCCCAGGGTCCTGGGATCAAGCCCCTAGTCAGGCTTCTTGCTCTGTGGGGAGCCTGCTTCTCCCTCTCCCTCTGTCTGCTGCCCCTCCCACTTGTGCTCTCTAACTCTATCAAATGAATAAATAAAATCTTTCAAAAAAATTACAACCTTCATATGTTTTGCTAGACCACTTTTCCTAAGTGCCCTTAAGGGTAAGCTTTCTCTCTCTTTGTTCCATAATGTGTATGTTATTTAAAGAATTTATTGCTTTGCTGATCTGAATAGGGATATGATATGAGCCACTATTAAGCTAACTATTGGTAGCAATGATCTTTATGAGAAAACTTCAAGGGTATTTGGAGAAGTCTAACAGTACCTGTTTTATGAGTTAAACACAACAGTGATAGTAACCAACAAGAAAATAACCATTAAGAAGGAGGAGGGATTAGTGTAGTTTCAAATAACACACTTTCCCCATGTGTGAGCAGAACTCAACTGACACCACACTGGCCCCATGGACAGGATCAAGTATCCCTAATTTAAAGTCAGATATATCCCTTCCTTGCAAATAAACACTTCTTAGTGTATCAATTAATCAAAACTGTGTGTAGCAAGAGAAAAATAAAATCTCAATTAAGATACTTGCACTCTTTTACAACAATGCAATTCCTGCAGGATATCCGCTTCTTTGAAGCTGCCTCTTTTTCATTAAAAAAGAAATGAAGATGTAGCAACAGACGCCCATCTCATTACTAAGATCATAAGATATCTAATAATTAATACCACTGTTAATAATATATACATAAATATTACATGTCTATATGTGTGTGTGTATATATATATGTAAATTCCATGTCTTTGAGGGCTTTGTTCTAAGTATTTTCTCCATCTTTCCTCATTTATAAAAACTATTGGCTATGTGTTATTTTCCGTAGCATCAATTTTTAAAAGATTTATTTATTTATTGAGAGAGAGAGCAAGCACATGAATGGGGGTGGGGAGAGGCAGAGGGAGAGAGAGAGTCCTCAAGCAGACCCCTCAGTAAGCACAGAGCCCCAGGTCACATGGCTTGATCTCAGGATCCTGAGATCATTACCTGAGCCAAAATCCAAAGTCTGATGCTCAACAACTGAACCACCCAGGTACCCCCTCCCCCTTGGCATCAGTTTTATAACTCTTCTCCTGCTCTGGGATGATACCACTCAACAAGATGTTTATTTTTCAGCCTGCATCAACATTGGATGAAAATGGTACAAGCTTGACTTTTTGTGACACAATTTATTGGAACTCAAAAAGTTCAATACATACTTGTACTTTTTGTGGATTTTGTTCTATTTTTGTTGGTGTCTTTGGAGAAATGTTGGTGTCTTCTTAGAGCAAACCCTGAAATACATCTGGGTTTTCTGACTAAAGGCTTGAAAAAGACTGAGTGATCACTTTATTCTACCCATTTCCTTAGGCCAACAGATATGCATGACATAGAACTGGATATATATATATATATAAGCTTTTTTGGTGTGTGGGGAAAACCTCAAAGGACAAGGATTTTATGAACTGCCTTTGTTGTGCATTTCAGTTTGTGCTTGCCCCTTTGGGTTTTTGAACCTCCATGTTTCCACATATGCTTCTTTCATTGAAGAAGTTGTACTTGTGTTCTTTTTTTCTCTTTTGAACAAATTTATAAAAATGCTTCTAGTTCTTGAAAAAAAAAATTAAGTAGGCTTCATGTCCAGCATGGGCCCCAATACAGGACTTGAACTCATGACCCTGAGACAAAACCTGAGCTGACATGAAGAGCCAGACACTTAACCATCTGAGCCCCTCAGGGGACTCCAGTTCTTGAAATTCTTGAAAATACTCCAGTTTATGATCAATTACAAAACTGTGACATTAGCATTAACCAGTGTATTAAGAACAATTCAAATGTTTGTATCCCATGTCAGCAATCCCAAAATCTCTAACTTCCATCACACACTTTCAACTCTCCTCATGTCAGCCCAAGTCAGAGACTACAAAGTCTCAGCTTTAATCTACTCTACAAAATCTTCTGTATAAGGATTTATACCCTTATGAAGATCAGTAAGTGCAACTGTTATGTGATTATTCTTCCATTTAGAATAATTGAGATTGCATTAAATTGACCTTTTAAGTTTAGTTGCTTTTCCAGTTTGAAAACACAAGACTACAGATTCATAGCCCAAATGTTCTGTTTTCCAAGAGAAATATAGTAAAAAGGAGGGTAATGTGGCTTATATCACATGGCTTCTTATACACAAAGTGAGGAATAAAATTCAGGTTTCCTCTTTCTGGTCTTAGTACCATTACACAATTTTTAGTCTTTAAGTTTTTTTTTTTAAATACATTACTAATAATTTGTTCTTAATTCCCCTTTCTTAAAAAGAGGCATAATCCTCCAAAAGAAAGTTATATCAGTATAGTGTTTAGAAAAGCCATATTTTTTGGCAAATGTTGAGGTTGATTGAAGTGGAAGTCTCAGGGGAAATCCGGCTTAACAAGTTAGTAAAGGGCAAGTGTATTTATTAGTATGAATGATAATTGTATTCAGACTGAAGAACAGATGCTCTCCTTCCACTGTGGAGTGCTTGATGTTATGAGAATCCAGAGGTTAGTCCCTATTGAGAAACTAGAGTTTCTGGTTTTAAAATCTGGATAATTTGAGTCAGTATTCTAAACATTAACCACTGCTTGGGGCGCCTCGGTGGCTCAGTCGTTAAATTTCTGCCTTCAGCTCAGGTCATGATCCCAGGGTCCTGGGATTGAGCCCTGTATCGGGCTCCCTGCTCCGCAGGAAGCCTGCTTCTCCCTCTCCCACTCCCCATGCTTGTGTTCCCTCTCTAGCTGTGTCTCTCTCTCTGTCAAATAAATAAAATCTTTAAAAAAATAAAAATAAAAAAAAAACATTAACCACTGCTCTGAAAATGGTTCTTTTGCCTAGGTTACTTTTTCAAGTTAGAAGTGGTAATGAACATAGATTATATGCTGATTTAAAGGCTATTAACCAGATTTCTAAAGGCAAAAAAAAAAAAACCCTATTTTTTTCTTTTATTTCATTTTATAACTAACAGCTCTGACTTTTTTTCCTGAAGCAAAATAAACAAGGATGAAAGTATTCATTAGTACATGTAAATCAATAGCTTTAGCTCACATCTTTTTTATTCAGAATGAAAATTTTTGATGTATCCAGATGTATAATGGAAGGTCATATGTATTGTTAAATCAATATATTTTTATAGAGTCAAACTAGACCCAGAACTTGTTCTATTTCTTAATCCTCTAACATTTGAGTGTCACCAAAGAATAATTTTAACTCTCTGTAAATAAAATTATCCAAGACACATCCCACTTTTCAACTACTGTTGAGGTTTAAGAGACTTTATTTCTAGGTATGAATGCATGTACCTTTCATACTTTGCTATATTGGAACAAGAGTGACTCTGGTTTACAATAGAAATTAATTATGTTTAAATAAGTAGAAGAGATGTGATATTTTATATTCAGACAGTGAAATCTCCCGTTTAGAGTTAACCCCTCATATTTATATGTGGAATAAAAAAGAAAAAGAAAAAAATCATTTTTTAAAAGATTTATTTATTTATTTATTTATTTATTTATGAGAGAGTGCAGGAAAGAGAGCTAAAGACAACAGGAGCAGGGAGGAGAGGGAGAAGCCGGCTCCCTGCTGAGCAGGGAGCCCAAGTGGGGCTTAATCCCATCACCCTGATATCATGACCTGAGCCAAGGCAGATGTTTAACCTACTGAGCCACCCAGGCGCCCTGAAAATAAATCTTTTGCAAGCATTACATAGTTTCCTTGGATGTCCTAATATTTGAGGAGTTATTATCTGAAGTCTCTCCAGATGATACTACTTGGAAGAGAGGTTTATATGCCTTTGGGGCCTTCACTGGATAGAACATACAAGATAATGGGATTATGCCTTTGAAGGGAGCTATAAGGAGAACCAGAGGCAGAGCAAAAGGATTCAGACTCAACATTTATACATTCATTCAACAGAGAGGCATGGGTGCCCATGAGACATGAAATCTGTACTGGAGAACAAGGAGAAGAAAATGCAGATTTCATCAAAAGAAGGAAAGATATGGACAAATACATTTCTAAATATGGCAGTGTAATAGGTTAGATGACACAGGCAATCATAGAAGAATCCCTAAAACTGACTGGTCTGTCACCAGAGGGTTTAAACCCTTTTGGGTAGGGCGGTGGTTGGAAAGATGCCCCCTTCAACAAGCAAGCAGAGGCTTGTTTGCTCAGGCTCCACCCCTTCCACTGCTCTCCAGTTAACTTCCAAGGGTACCCCCTTCCTTCGTCCACGTCCTCTCCTGGGAATGTGGTGGCAATGAAAGACTGAGCAAACAGTATCTACTTGGGATATTGAGGAGTTATTCAGGTAGAGAGGGTGACTAGGATTTTCAGGAAGAAGAACAGCATTCCAAGGCCAGGGAGACAGGAAAGAACTGGCCCACTCAGATAACTGAGTTACTTGATGTGCCTGGTGGGAAAAAAAAAAAAAAAAAAAGGAAGAAAATGGAGGGATCAGGTGAGGAAAAGCTCCGGCAGGGCCATAATTGATGCCATAGTTGATATACTAAGGATTTGACCTGTTTTTAAAAAGCCATGAGGAACCATTGATGAATTTTAATGTGAGTTACATGAAAAGACACAAAAAATAAACTGCTAATTTGTCACAGGAAGATTACAAAACCCCCTTCCTTAGGGTGCTTTAATGAGCTGCAGTCACTTCAGTTTTGGACCTTGTGTACTTGGGTAGGTGACCTGTGATGGGGAATCTGTGAAGTTCTTTCACTGCTGTGAAAAATAGCTTAAGTGTTGAATGGAATGCTTTCTGCTGGCTCTACATATCCACTCTCCACCCTTCCCTGGCTCTACTTCATCAGTTGTTCTTTCTCTATGGCTTGGCTGGGATCTGTCCCCACAGGCATGAGGAGGAGACACAGGGCTGAGGGAGAATGTGGTCAGAATGTTTATTTACTGCACAGTCCATTCCTATTCCCTGCTACCCCAGCTGGCTGCCTGTCCTTAGAAGAGGCCCTCCCCACTGCCCTCGTTTTCACTCCCCACTGCCCTTTGCAGCCCTTCCTGGCTTACCCATGCACATCTTCCAAGCTGACCTCTGCCACTATGGATGACTCATGGTACTCTGTCACCCTCCCCACACTGCAAGGGCAGTCCTTTTGTTATATTCTCCTCCATGCATTTCCAAGTGCCATCTGCTTCTTGCCAGCACCCAGACTAAATAGTGATGTCTAATAACATTTCAGATGTCTAAAATGTCAAAACAGAACTCCACAATGCTCTACCTGTAAGCATCTGCATCATCTCAGTTTTGGCAACTCCATCCTACCAGCTGTCAAACAGAAAATCTCAGAGCCCCCCATACTGCAACTACCCTTGTTCTCCTATGTGCCACATATAATCTGTTAGGAAATCACATTGGCTCTATCTTTGAAATGCAAGCTTGCCTCTTCTCAACCAGCCTCTTGGGTGCCATTCAAGTTGGCACCATCATGGTGCCCTGCCTGGATTAGTACTGTAGTGCCTCACATGATCCCCTTGCAGCTACACTGGCCTTCTGATAGCTTATGCCCAATATAATAATTGTACAACTGAATCACAGTATAATATAGAACATGTCACTCCATAAAACCTCCCACCACTGGCTCTCCTCCCACTCAAAGTGGCCAAAAAGGCCCTCATGATCTGGCCCATGACTGCACAGACCCCTTGTTCTGTTCCTTTCTCCCTCAGTGTTAGCCACACCACCTACAATCTGCTGGACTTTGGTCCATCAATTCCCATACCTACTTATCCTTCCCTTAGATATCCTCTGGGCTACCACCCTCAAATCTCGGTAGATGGTATGGTCACAAGAAGCCCTACCCTGACCACACTATTTAGTACTGTACCTCATTTCTTCCTTCCCTAACACCCTTCCTCCTCTTTGTCTTGTTCTACTTTTTTTTGTTTGTTTGTTTTGCAGCATTTATCATTTCGAAGCATTCATGTATTAGTTCCCTAGGGCTGCCATAACAAATTACCAATAATCAGGCAGCCTAAAACAACACCAATTTATTGGCTCACAGTTCTGGAGGCTAAAAGTTCTAAATCCACATGTCAGCAAAGCCATGCTTCCTCTGAAGTCTCTAAGGAGAGGATCTATCCTTCTCTCTGCTAGTTTCTGGCAGCCTCAGGCTTTCTCTGGTGTGTGGAAGTGTAATTCCAATTTCTGCCTTTGTCTTCATGTGGCCATCTTCTCTCTGAGTCTTTGGGTCTCTATGTCATCATATATATTTTTCCTGTGTGTCTGTGTGTCTAAATGTCCCTCTTTTTAGAAGGACACCAGTCATACTGGATTAATGCCCATCCTCCCTAATTACCTTATCTTTACTTGATTAAATTAAATTTTCATGGGTCCCTGGGTGGCTCAGTCATTGAGCATCTGCCTTCGGCTCAGGTCATGATCCCAGGGTCTGGGGATTGAGTCCCACATTGGGGGGGGTCCCTTCCTCAGTGGCAAGCCTGCTTTTCCTTCTCCCACTCCCCCTGTTTCTGTTCCCTCTCTCACTGTCTATCTGTCAAAAAAATAAAATCTTAAAAAAAATAAAAAAAAATTAAATCCTCAAAGACCCAATTTTGAGTAAGTTTGCTTTCACAGGTACTGTGGATTAGATCTTCACCAGATTTTTTGTGTGTATGTGGGAGGGGAGGAAGGGACACAATTCAACCTATAACACATAGTTTTCTTATTTATTGTGTGAATTGTTTATTGTCTGTCTTCATGGGCCAAGAGTTAAGATTTCTCAGAGTAAGGATCTTTGTCTCCTTTATTCATTAATTCTAAGTATTAAGTCCACTGATCAAGTATCTAAGGTTGTGTGGGCACATAATTAGTGCTCAATATATATCTGTTGAATGAAGGAAAAGTCTGAGTAACAGGCTATTTTACAGATAAATGTGAATGGAATTTTATGCTATATAGAAAAAGAAAAGTCTCAAAACTCTGGATTGGCAACCTTAAGTTTTGAAAAGCAAAACACTTTGCTTAAGATTGAAAAAGACATCGGCTTGGAGCAAGATGGTGGAGGAGTAGGAGACCTGGATTTCGTCTGGTCTCAGGAATTCAGCTGAATAGGGATCAAACCATTCTGAACACCTACGAACTCAACAGGAGATCAAAGAAGAGAGTAGCAACAACTCTGAACAGAAAAGCGACCACTTTCTGGAAGGTAGGATGTGCGGAGAAGTGAATCCGAGGCTATATTCGGGAGGATAGACGGTGGGGGAGGGGGCCTCCGTGGGCTGCTTCTGGCAAGTGATAGAGTCGCAGAGCACAAAATCGGAACTTTTAGAAGTCGGCTCCGCTGAGGGACGTCACTCCAGTGGCTAAGCAGGAGGTGGAAACCTCGCGGTACAGTGTGGACTCAGGACCCTTGGGGTCACAGAAAGACCGGGGGTGCCTGAGTGCAGCAGAGCTCCCAGGTATCGGAGCGGGGAAGCCAGCTGCAGAGACGGAGCCGAGGCGCGGGCTCGCAGCTTGGGGGGGCGCCATAAACAGTGATCCCCGGCCCACTCGGGCCACTGTGCCTCCAGCAGGGACCCAACAAGCAGCAGAGCGGGGGAGACTCCCCTCCCTCCCCCAGGAGGAGCGGCACAGGAGGACACCGCAGGGATCTGCTGGGTTTAGAGACTCCACACAGGGTCGGGTACCAGAGATAGAAACGCTCGGTCACAGGCTGGGTGAACACGGAGTGCGGCTGGAGACCGGGGAGACGGGAGTGATTGACTGCTTTTCTCTGGGGGCGCACTGAGGATCGGGGCCCCGAGTTCTCAGCTCCTCTGGGCAGAGAGTAGGAGGCCACCATTTTCAACCTGGTCCTCCAAAGCTGTGCCGAGAGTTTGCAGGGAACAAGAGCTCCTGAGAGCAAACCCGAGCAGCTTGCTTAGCCCGGACCGACAAGGGCGGGGCAATTCTGTCTCTGGCAAAGACATTTGGGAACCACGGCAACAGGCCCCTCCCCCAGAAGATCAGCATGAACAGCCAGCAAGCCAAGCAAGTTTACCGATCAAGGAGAACGGGAGAACTCCAGCGGTAGGGGAATACTGCACATAGAATTCATGGCTTTTTTACCATGATTCATTAGTTTTTCAAAGTTAATTTTTTAACTGTTTTTTGTTTTTTTTTAATTTTTCTTTTTCCCTTTTTCAACCAACATCTTATCAGTCCCTTTTTTAAAATAAACATTTTTTTTTCAATTTTATAGTCATATTTTATCCCTTCTTAGTAGTTACCCTTATTTTTGGCATGTATATATAAGTTCTTCTCTCTTTACAATTTTGATATACAGTTTCTCTAACAGATCAAAATATACCCTAAATCACTAGTGTATGGCTTTGTTCTACTCTCCTGCCTGATCACAGTCTCTCCCATTTTTCTCTTTTCTTTTTTCTTTTCTTTTAAATCTTCTTCTTTCTTCTTTCAAACAACTTCTTATCAGTTCCGTTTATAAAACCTTTTATAAGTTTCATCTTTACAGTCATCTTCCATCCCTTAATTGTATCAACCCTTATTTTGTACATATATAAGTCTTTCTTCCTTTAAAATTTTAGAAGGCACTTTCTTCTAACAGACCAAAATACACCCAAAATCTAGTGTGTGGCACTGATCTATGTACTCGCCTGATCATATTTGATCATATTCTGTTTTTTTTTGTTTTGTTCTTTTTTTGCTTGTTTTTATCTTTATCTTTTTCTTTTTTTTCTCTTTCTTTTTTCTTTCTTTCCCTTTCTTTTCCCCTGGTTTCAGGTCTTTTCTGATTTGTATAGAGTATATTTGCTGGGGATGTTCTTAACCTGTTAGCATTTTGTTCTCTCATTTATCTGTACTCCTCTGGACAAAATAACAAGAAGAAAAAAATCACCTCATCAAAAAGAACAAGAGGTAGTACCGTCTGCCAGGGACCTACTCAATACGGACATTAGTACGATGTCGGACCTAGAGTTCAGAATCATGACTTTAAAGATACTAGCTGGGCTTGAAAAAAGCGTGGAAGTTATTAGAGAAATGCTTTCTGGAGAAATAAAAGAACTAAAATCTAACCAAGTCAAATCAAAAAGGCTATTAATGAGGTGCAATCAAAAATGGGGGCACTAACTGGTAGGATAAATGAGGCAGAAGAGAGAATCAGTGATATAGAAGACCAAATGATGGAAAATAAAGAGGCTGAGAAAAAGAAAGAGAAACAACTACATGACCACGAGGGGAGAATTCGAGAAATAAGTGATACGATAAGACGAAACAACATTAGAATAATTGGGATCCCAGAAGAAGAAGAAAGAGAGAGAGGGGCAGAAGGAATATTGGAACAAATTATAGCAGAGAACTTCCTTAATGTGGGGAGGAAACAGGCATCAAAATCCAGGAGGCACAGAGAACCCCCCTCAAAATCAATAAAAATAGGTCAACACCACGACATCTAATAGTAAAACTTAGGAGTCTCAGAGACAACGAGAAAATCCTGAAAGCAGCTCGGGAGAAGAGGTATGTAACCTACAACGGTAGAAACATTAGATCGACAACAGACCTATCCACAGAGACCTGGCAGGCCAGAAAGGACTGACATGATATCTTTAGAGCACTAAATGACAAAAATATGCAGCCAAGAATACTATATCCAGCAAGGCTGTCATTGAAAATAGAAGGAGAGGTAAAAAGTTTCCAGGACAAACAAAAACTAAAGGAATTTGCAAACAGAAAACCAGCCCTAAAAGAAATATTGAAAGGGGTCCTCTAAGCAAAGAGAGAGCCTAAAAGCAGCATAGATCAGAAAGGAACACGGACAATATACAGTCACAGTCACCTTACAGGCAATACGATGGCACTAAATTCATATCTTTCAATAGTTACCCTGAACGTAAATGGGCTGAATGCCCCAATCAAAAGACACAGGCTATCAGATTGGATTAAAAAACAAGACCTATCAATATGTTGTCTGCAAGAGACTCATTTTAGACCCAAAGACACCCCCAGATTGAAAGTGAGGGGGTGGAAAACAATTTACCATGCTAATGGACATGAAAATAAAGCTGGGGTGGCAATTTTTATATCAGAAAAATTAGATTTTAAAACAAAGATTGTAATAAGAGATGAAGAAGGACACTATATCTTACTTAAAGGGTCTGTTCAACAAGAAGATCTAACAATTGTAAATATCTATGCCCCTAACATGGGAGCAGCCACTTTTATAAGGCAATTAATAACAAAAGCAAAGAAACACATTGACAAAAATACAATAATAGTGGGGGACTTTAACACCCCCCTGACTGAAATGGACAGATCATCTAAGCAAAAGATCAACAAGGAAATAAAGACTTTAAATGACACACTGGACCAAATAGACTTTACAGACATATTCAGAACATTCCATCCCAAAGCAACAGAAAACACATTCTTCTCTAGTGCCCATGGAACATTCTCCAGAATTGATGACATCCTAGGTCACAAATCAGGTCTCAACTGATACCAAAAGATTGGGATTATTCCTTGCATATTTTCAGACCACAGTGCTTTGAAACTAGAACTCAATCACAAGAGGAAAGTTGGAAAGAACTCAAATACATGGAGGCTAAAGAGCATCCTACTGAAGAATGAATGGGTCAACCAGGAAATTAAAGAAGAATTTAAGAAATTCCTGGAAACCAATGAAAATGAAAACACAACTGTTCAAAATCTTTGGGATACAGCAAAGGCAGTCCTGAGAGGAAAGTATAGAGCAATACAAGCCTTTCTCAAGAAACAAGAAATGTCTCAAATACACAACCTAAGCCTACACCTAAAGGAGATAGAGAAAGAACAACAAATAAAGCCTAAACCCAGCAGGAGAAGAGAAATAATAAAGATCAGAGCAGAAATCAATGAACTAGAAACCGAAAGAACAGTAGAGCAGATCAACGAAACTAGGAGCTGGTTCTTTGAAAGAATTAACAAGATTGATAAACCCCTGGCCAGACTCATCAACAAGAAAAGAGAAATGACCCAAATCAACAAAATCATGAATGAAAGATGAGAGATCACAACCAACACCAAAGAAATACAAACAATTATAAGAACATATTATGAGCAGCTCTATGCCAGCAAATTAGATAACCTGGAAGAAATGGGTGCATTCCTAGAGATGTATCAACTACCAAAACTGAACCAGGAAGAAATAGAAAACTTGAACAGACCTAGAACCACTAAGGAAATTGAAGCAGTCATCAAAAATCTCCCAACAAACAAAAGCCCAGGGGCCAAATGGCTTCCCAGGGGAATTCTATCAGACGTTTAAAGAAGAATTAATACCTATTCTCCTGAAACTGTTCCAAAAAATAGAAATGGAAGGAAAACATCCAAACTCATTTTATGAGGCCACCATTACCTTGATCCCCAAATCAGACAAAGACCCCATGAAAAAGGAGAATTACAGACCAATATCCTTGATGAACATGGATGCAAAAATTCTCACCAAAATACTAGCCAATAGGATCCAACAGTACATTAAAAGGATTATTCACCATGATCAAGTGGGATTTATCCCTGGGCTGCAAGGTTGGTTCAACATCTGCAAATCAATCAACGTGATATAATACATTAAGAAAAGAGAGAACAAGAATCTTATGATCCTCTCAATAGATGCAGAAAAAGCATTTGACAAAGTACAGCATCCTTTCTTGATCAAAACTCTTCAGAGTATAGGGATAGAGCATACATACCTCAATATCATAAAAGCCATCTCTGAAAAACCTACAGCGAATATCATTCTCAATGGGGAAAAGCTGAGAGCTTTTCCCCTAAGGTCAGGAACACGGCAGGGATGTCCACTATCACCACTGCTATTCAAGATAGTATTAGAAATCCTAGCCACAGCAATCAGACAACAAAAAGAAATCAAAGGCATCCAAATCGGCAAAGAGGAAGTCAAACTCTCACTCTTTGCAGATGATATGATACTGTATGTGGAAAACCCAAAAGACTCCACCCCAAAACTGCTAGAACTCATACAGGAATTCAGTAAAGTAGCAGGCTATAAAATCAATGCACAGAAATCAGTGGCATTCCTATACACCAACAACAAGACAGAAGAGAGACAAATCAAGGAGTCGATCCCATTTACAATTGCACCCAAAACCATTAGATACCTAGGAATAAATTTAACCAAAGAGGCAAAGGATCTGTACTCAGAAAACTATAAAATACTCATGAGAGAAATCGAAGAAGACTCAAAGAAATGGAAAAACGTTCCATGCTCATGGACTGGAAGAACAAACTTTGTGAAGATGTCAATCCTACCTAGAGCAATCTACACATTCAATGCAATCCCCATCAAAATACCATCCACTTTTTTCAAAGAAATGGAACAAATAATCCTAAAATTTATATGGAACCAGAACAGACCCTGAATAGCCAGAGGAATATTGAAAAAGAAAAGCAAAGCTGGCGGCCTCACAATTCCAGACTTCCAGCTATATTACAAATTGTCATCATCAAGACAGTATGGTACTGGCACAAAAACAGACACATACGTCAATGGAACAGAATAGAGAGTCCAGAAATGGACCCTCAACGCTATGGTCAACTCATCTTTGACAAAGCAGGAAAGAATGTCCAATGGAATAAAGACAGTCTCTTCAACAAATGGTTTTGGGGAAATTGGACAGCCACATGTAGAAGAATGAAACTGGACCATTTCCTTACACCACACACAAAAATAGACTTCAAATGGTTGAAAGAGCTAAACGTGAGCCAGGAGTCCATCAGAATCCTAAAGGAGAATACAGGTAGCAACCTCTTCGACCTCAGGTGCAGCAACTTCTTCCTAGAAACATTGCCATAGGCAAGGGAAGCAAGGGCCAAAATGAACTATTGGGATTTCATCAAGATAAAAAGCTTTTGCACAGCAAAAGAAACAGTCCACAAAACCAAAAGACAACTGACAGAATGGGAGAAAATATTTGCAAATGACATATCAGATAAAGGGCTAGTATCCAAAATCTATAAAGAATTTATCAACCTCAACACCCATAGAACAACTTATCCAATCAAGAAATGGGCAGAAGACATGAACAGACATTTTTCCAAAGAAGACATCCAAATGGCCAACAGACACATGAAAAAGTGCTCAACATCGCTCGGCATCAGGGAAATCCAAATCAAAACCTCAATGAGATACCACCTCACACCAGTCAGAATGGCTAGAATTAACAAGTCAGGAAACGACAGATGTTGGCGGGGATGTGGAGAAAGGGGAACCCTCCTACACTGTTAGTGGGAATGGAAGCTGGTGCAACTACTCTGGAAAACAGTATGGAGGTTCCTCAAACAGTTGAAAATAGAGCTACCATAGGATCCAGCAATTGCACTACTGGGTATTTACCCCAAATATACAAATGTAGGGATCTGAAGGGGTACGTGCACCCCAATGTTTATAGCAGCAATGTCCACAATAGCCAAACTGTGGAAAGGGCCAAGATGTCCATCAACCGATGAATGGATAAAGAAGATGTGGTATATATACACAATGGAATATTATGCAGCCATCAAAAAGAATGAGATCTTGCCATTTGCAACGACATGGATGGAACTGGAGGGTGTTATGCTGAGTGAAATAAGTCAATCAGAGAAAGACATGTATCATATGACCTTGCTGATATGAGGAATTTTTAACCTCGAGAAACAAACTGAGATTTGCTGGAGTGGTGGGGGGTGGGAGGGATGCGGTGGCTAGGTGACAGACATTGGGGAGGGTATGTGCTATGGTGAGCGCTGTGAATTGTGCAAGAGTGATGAATCACAGATCAGTACTTCTGAAACAAATAATGCAATATATGTTAAGAAAAAAAAAGAAGAAGATAACAGGAGGGGAAGAATGAAGGGGAGTAAGTCGTACAGGGAGACGAACCATGAGAGACGATGGACTCTGAAAAACAAACTAAGGTTTCTAGAGGAGAGGGGTTCGGGGGGATGGGTTAGCCTGGTAATGGGTATTAAAGAGTGCACGTTCTGCGTGGAGCACTGGGTGTTATGCACAAAGAATGAATATTGGATCACTACATAAAAAACTAATGATATATGGTGATTAACATAAGAATAAAAAAATTTAAAAAAAAGATTTAAAAAGACATCAAACCATGAAAATTTTCACTTAGAAAGCAGTACCTCACTGGACATGGTGGATCCACATTTTACTCTCATGATATATTTTCCATATTTTACAACCTGTTCATGTAATTTGAAACACTTATTTTTAAGTGAATCCATGTTGCTTACATCTCTGAATTTCAGACCTGGGATTTGACTCTTCAGCAGATGGTTGATATGTACCTTGGGGAGGAAGGCAAGGTGGGAGGGTAGAGGTGGAGATAGGAGGTACAAAACTCAGCCATGAGCATGCTTCAGCAATAAAGGGAAGTAAGATGTGGCAGGACCCTGTGTGGCCCAGGCCTCACCGCTTTCCTCCACTTCTGGGTCATAAGTGGCTTAATCAAGCTTAGCCAGGCATCTCTCTGCCTATTGCTCTGTGCCTGTTTGCTGCACATGGACCCACCTCTCACTCCTCCTGGGCCTGTGGGTGCATCTAGATCCGTTCGTGGGTTCCAGGACACAGCTGTTGGAGCATCTCTTCATTTCAAATTGCTGCCCAACCTCTCCCCCATTTTGTTCTCCTGAGGGCTACTGAGGCTTTCCAACACTTAATGTATCAGCACACTCTTCACACTGTCCCTAGATGATTCAGTCAGCTATGGAGGAGCCAAAGCAGGAGCAAACAGCTGTCATATATATTAATGAAACTCGAACTGCACATATTACAGATATAAACCAGGTCCCTCATATATGGGTGCATCATGTCTTCATATAACCCAATAGGGTCTGGATCTTGAACATGTGGTCATTAGACAAAGATGCATTCACTGGGCCTCCATAGGCTTCCTATAGTAAGTAATTTCAAATATTTGAAGATAGTTCACATCAATTATTAAACCAGAGGATAAAAGTCTATATTACTTGTAAGTAAAAATGTACCCATGAAAAAACTTAGAATAGTTTTTATAAATTTATAACAATGATATGATAATAATATATAATATACAAATATGTGCTATGCAACATATATAACATTATATATAACAGTATACACAACGTAATGACATATATATGACATATAAGATTATCACATTATAATGATAGTTCCATTAATTCATTACTCCTCCAAGAAAGGATTTCTTTTCAACATTAGACACAAAAAGAAAAATTAATAAATGAATGACAGGAGGCAGAAGTTATCTGGTGTCTCAATTCAGTAAAGGATTGTTGTAAAAATATATAAGGGCCCCTGCATACCAAAAATAAGGCCTGAAAGGACAACCATTCCAATAGGAATAGGCCAAATATAGATCATGGGCACTTTTAGAAGAACTTAAAAAGCATAAAAAGCATCTGAAGAAGAGCTCAATCTTTTTAAAGCTCAGTAATGTAAATTTAACCAACAACAAGATGTTACTTAATGTCGATAAAACTGGAAAGAAGCAGACACCTGAGTAAGGTCAAGGGTTGGATGGACAAGGTGGCCATGGCAGTGTGGGCTGGTGTAACTTTGCTCGGGAGCCAGCTGTCGAGGATGCTCACTCCACTGTGATTCCACATTCCTGTCCTGAGCGTGTTGTCCTAGAGAAAGTCTCACTCAGGTCCATGGAGGCATGCTCCTGACAATATTTGTTTTAGTGCTTTTTAGGATGTTAGGGAGCAGGTGGGAGGTTCGGCACCCCTTGCTGCAAAAGTGGTTGGGTAAATATGGTCAGTGAACACCCTAGAGCAAAGGTAAGCACACTTGTTCCATAAAGCGTCTGGAAGTAAATATATTTGGCTTTGTGAGCCAGAGTGTCTCTCTTGCCATCGCTCAACACTGACACTGTAGCATGAAAACAGTCTCACTGACATGACCCAAAGAAGTGGATATGGATGTGATCTACGAAATAGCGTTTACAAAAATAGGCAGTGGGTTGTATTTGGCCTGGACTATAGTTAGTCCTTTCCTATATGACTAACTCTGTTTATAAAGATTGTGTTAAATATATACACATGGTAAAAAAAAAAAAAGAATTAGCAAGACTCAATATAATAAAAGATCCACATTAATCATATATGAGTGAGTGCTTCTGGGGAATGGAGAGAAAATAAGGGTGATATAGCAAAGACTGAGAGGTGGGGCAGTGATGAAAATGAACCTAGAAATAAGGAATATCTCAATATTTTGTACTTAACATTCAGTTTGTTTTTTCTAAACAAGGGCAAACAAGCTACAGTTTTGAATAAGGAGCTTTAATTTGCTCACAACTTCCAGAACTGAAGTACATGTAAGCACAGCCGGGTACCTGCTGTGGGTTAACAGGACACGTGGGCCACTGGTTTGATGTTGTACCTAACTGCAGCGGGGAATTGAAGTACTTCGTGCAAAGTCATTTTTAGTGCCCTTCTTTTGAAAAATAAATGGCACTAGGTAAAAATAGCAGCTTTTTTTTTCTTGATCAGGAAATAATAATTTGAAAAATGCCCAAGGGGAATAGAAAATTGTCAGGCTGCATGTACAATGGCTTAAGTTGTTCAAGATATCACCTCTGATAAAGAAGAAATGGAGCTCTGTCTTACAAGAAACCAAACTGTGTCAGTATGGGAGATGTGGTAAGGGAGAAACGTGAAACAATGGTTAAAAGTAAGGGATGGGAGTCAATTTGGGATTCATATCCTGGATCTTCCACTTTCTAGTTAAATTATTTAAACTTGGTCAGTCTCTGTTTCCTCATGTTAAGATAAAGATACCTTGGAGGATTGTTTTAAGGGTGAGAAGCTCAAATAAAAAAAAAATAGGATGGGCACACAGGAATAACATAGTAGTACTCTTATCATGGAAGATGTATTACTTGTTTGTATGAGTAGCAATTCCTCATTTCTGTCTTTCTCCAGGTTTCCATGCAATGATTGTATACTCATTAACAGGCAGATGATTGTTGCCACAAAAGTATGGTGTATTTTATAAAAGAACTACCAACATATTGTCTCGAACTCCAAAGCATCTAAAAAGCATCCCAGTTCCCTTTGTAAAATATGCACAAAATATTTTTATTTTTTTAAAGATTTTATTTATTTATTTGAAAGAGAAAGAGGGAGAGCACAGAGGGAGAGTAAGAGGGAGAAGTAGGCTCCCCACTGAGCCGAAGGCAGATGCTGAGTCACCCAGGTGCCCCACTCACAAAATATTTTTAAAGAGATTAACTCAAAGAAAATGCCATGTTAATAAAGTAATTAATTAATTAGAAAATTAGTAAAATGCAAAGGAGCACACCACGATGGGTGAAGGTCACCCAGGGTCATCCATGACTCCTCTGTCTCAAAAAGGGAATAACAAGCTGCAGACTGTCATCTACTTTAGTCTTTTCCAAGGACCAAAGTTGCAAGACTTGGAGACAATGTTGACTTTTCCTAAAGATTCAGCCCCAGCCCGATTCCCAGCGTCTTTTGGCACTGACACAGGTAGTGAGCACATACCCACCACCAGGCCTCCAGGTGAAATGATAGGTGGTCTGGATAAATGGCATTAATGCAGAGTCTCATGTTCCCAAATCTGTTCTAAATAACATATATATATATATACTCTATTCTCACGTTAAATATTTATTTCACCTCTAAAATTATTTTTTATTAAATTGAGAGTTTATTTAAAAAAATTTTAAATTATGTGAGAGATAGGAATGACAAACAGTGCATACATATCTATATGCTCACCATCTCAATTCAGGGAAAATGACATAGTCATCATGTGAGAATCTGCCTGTGGACCTCCTCTCTGCAGTTCTTCTCTTTCTTCCACCTGTGTAAGTATTCCATGTCCTGAGAAGTTTTGTGTTTATCGTTCCCTTGTTTTTCTTTAAGAAGATTTTACCACCTACACTCTATTTTTGGTTTTTGTGATTTGAAACTTCATATGAATAGATTAAATCACCATATCTTCTTCCACATCTTGACTCTTCACTCAGTATTATTTTTTTTAATTCCATAGATGTTTTTCACAGGTAGCTTTAGTTTACTTTCCACGTGGAATGATTTTCCTTTGCAACAATACACAACTGTCTATCCTTTCTGCTGTTAGTTGATATTTGTGTTGCTCTGGGTTTTCTGCTATGCCATGGTGAATAACTTTGCACATGTCCTCGTACACTAGGGAAGACATTTGTTGAGAGTATGCACTGAGCAAGGGGATTTTGTGCTCATAAATTGTGCATGTCTTTAACTTTATTGACAATATCAAGTCATTGTCCAAAATGTTTGTACTAACTCACAAGCAATTTGTAAGCCTTCCAATTGATATTTATCCTCATCAAAACTTGTCAAAAATTTTGTTTTGTCTCAAAATGGAGAGTGTTAAATGGTGTTTCATTTCCATTTTCATTTCCCTAAATACTAATGAGATTTTGTTGTTGTTGTTGTTAAGTCTATGAGCCATTTGAGTCTTTTTTTAAAAGATGTTCTCCATATATTTTTCATTGGCCCATATGCCTTTTTAAAATTTATTTGTAGGCATTATTTGTATATTCTGAATTCTATTATTTTGTCAGTTAGATGGTTGTCAAAATTACCTCCCAATCTGGGGCTTGTATTTTTACTCTGCTTTTTATGGATTTTTTTAAATGAACAGAAGTTATTAATTTTTATATAAGGGATTTAATCCTTCATTTCTTTGATAATTTGAATTTCTTGTGTTTTGTTACGAAATAGTTTTCTACCTCAAAGTCATAAAAATGTTCTCATACTATTTTATAAAATATATTTTTTTAGTATTGTCTTTTACATTTAAATCTTTAATCTACCTGGAATATATTTTTTATATATGGAGTGAGAAGAGGTTTGTCCAATTTCATATATTTCCATATGAATATTTTTTCAGCACCATGAATTGTAAACTCTGTTCCTTCCCTACTGACTCACATGACCAATTCTATAATAAATCAAGTCTCCACATATTTCAGGGGCTGTGTCAGTTTGATTGATTGATTCTTTCTTTATTTATTTTTGGATTGGTATTATTCTATCTCATGCCAATACTCATACCACCTTAATTACTACAGATTTTTAAATAATGATTTATACATACCAAAGCATTTTCACTCAGTTTATGTTTCTTATTTGGGAATATCTCAGCTATTGGGCTCTTCTAAATAAATGTTAATATCAGCTTGCCAGAGTCATAAAAGGAAGGAAGGAAGGAAGGGAGACAGGAGGGAAAGAAATTCAGATGTGGCTTTTAGGATTGATGTTTCAATAAATTTATAGAACTCTTTAGAGTGTAGTACAATTGCCAGTTTTATAATACTGAGTCTTCCTAATTTCTCTCTATTTACTGGGGTCTTTTAAAACGTCTTTCAAACTTGTTTTATAATTTTCTCACTGTTTTATTACATTTATTGCAAGCTGCTTGAGACTATCATAAACTTTGTTTTTAAAATCATATTTTCAATTATTTGCAGCTGGTGTGTATAAACACAATTGATTTTTGTACATCGATTTTATGTCTAGCAACTTGAGTGCTCTTATTAATGCTAATAATTTCTATGCAGATTGTTGACAGTTTTGTTCTAACAATTTCTACATAGACTGTTTATGGTTTTCTAAGTATACATTCATCTCACAGCAGATAATGAGGGCTGTTCTCCCTCTTTTCTAATGACCAAAAATTATTTTCCTCTTTCTTGCCGCTCTGCGTAGAGTAAGAACTGTTCACAATGGGCATGTTGGTCTTGTTTATGATCCTGGAGAAATGCTTTCCTGAGTTGATCACTGAGGATCACTTTTTCTCTAGGTTTGGCATCCATACCCTTCTATTTTAATTTGCTACAAGTTTTTGTCAGGAATAGATGTTGAAATATTTTTACTGGGTAAGGAATTTTGATATTTCCTATATATTAACCAATCATATTATTTCTCCCCTTTTATACCTTAATTTCATAAATCATTTTTAAAAACTTTCTAACATGAACAGTCTTTTTTGTTTCTTAAGAGTTTATTCATTTATTTTAGGGAGAGAGAGTGTACAAGCAAGGGGGAGGGGCAGAATGAGAAAGAGAAGAAGACTCCTGCTGAGCAGGGAGTCCAACACTGGGGCAAGATCTCAGGACCTGGATCAAGACCTGAGCTGAAGGCAGATGCTTAACCGATTGAGCCACTCAGGCACCCCTAACATGAACAGTCTTGTCATGTTGACTATTGCTGAACACTCTGTAGGATTCGCTCTACTTGATCAAGCACTGGGCTCTCCTTAGGATTTGCCTGACATGGCCATGCTGATAATCTTTAATACATTGCCGGATCTGCTCTGGATTCTTCCCTCAGTGGTGATGAGAGTGGCCTAGAACTTTCTTTCACTGTCTTTGTTGAGTTTCAGTAGTTTCTGTTAGTGTCAGAGAATTAGCTGTAGGGTTACTTCATCATTTATGCTCTGGACAGATTTATGGAAGACCAGAATGATTGTTTTCTTTGTTTGTTTTGTTTTGTTTTGTTTTTGATAATTTGGTAGAAATCTGTTAAACTATCTAATACATACACACACACAAAAACACACACACACACACACACACACACACACACTGATTATGTAACATTTTCCCAAGATATTTCCCTTTAACTGGGTTTTCAAATTTACTGGCATAATGTTCAGAATATCTTCTTAATAACTTGAAAATCCCTTCTGCACCTTCAGTCACACCGTATTTTCAACCCCTAGCTTTATTCAGGAGCTGCAGGCATTTCTGTCTGATCTTGAATTTCTTAACCCTCTACCTGGGTCTTGAACCTCTTGTCCAGAAATTGTCCACGCTCCGGCTGCTTCCAATCTGCTTCTCTAACACCTAACTACTGACTGAAACCTGGATTCCCCGCAGCTTGGCCACGCTGTCTTAAGGATCCCTCTCTATCCATCCTGTGGAGCAGGGCCCTCTTCAAGCTGGACCTTCTCTGAGGCCAAAAGCCCTCTGGATTCAGTCCATGCAGTATCAACACTTTTCTCAGCATCTATTTTGGCTACAGACATAGGTGGTGACCTGCCTTGCTTCATTTTTCTCCCTTTCCTGGACTTCTCCTTCATGACTGCTGAGAGTAGACAAGCATGGCTTAGAAATAAAACTCAATCCTGCTACTATTCATATTCCAAATGATCCTGAAAGTGAGAAGTTTCTAAGAAAATTTATGTCTGGAAAATTAGTGTTTCTTTTATTCTTTCCTTCCTTCCCTCCCTCCCTCCTTTTTTCCCTCCCCCCTCCTTCTCTTCTTCCCTCCCTCCCTCCTTCTTTCCTTCCTTCATTCTTTCCTCTCTTTCTTTCTTTTTTTTTTTGTGGGAGGGGCTGTGAAGCTGCTGAGTGATTTGCTGTAGGGCAATGATCAGCAGAGATTTGAGTTAAATATAGATTCACTTACATTTTGGAATGCTTGGCTCTTTTTTTTAAGATTTTATTTATTTTTTGACAGAGAGGTAGAGAGCACAAGTAGGCAGAGTGGCAGGCAGAGGGAGAGGGAAAAGCAGGCTTCCCACTGAGCAGGGAGCCGGATGTGATGAGGCAGACGCTTAACCGACTGAGCCACCCCTGGAATGCTTGGCTCTTTACAACAATCATTTCAAAATGAGTCAAAAAAGTCATTTGTATTACTACTTTTTATCTTCTTTTAAAAGCTAGTGTACTGTTTAATGTTAGTTGTAGTGCCAAGCAAATCAAGAAATACCTTTATCTTAAGTCTATGAGAATTGAAAGAAGAAAAGGAGAGGGATAAATTTTGGATAAAATTTTGATAAATTTTGACAAAAACCCAGAGATATTTGTGCAATTCTATGTGAAACAATTTATCTTGGTCAATTTTTAAGTTCCTTCTCCTCCAGTGAATACATAGGTCCATGTATTTCTTGAAACATCTTTCAGCCCATTCTTCCTCTAGAGGGGACCATATTGGATCTTTTTTATTAGTCATGGAGGAAAGAGTGTAGGCATATGTTTTCCACGGGTCGGCAGCCTACAAAAATGAAGACATGTATCTCATCCTTCTATATGACATCAGAGTACAAAACAGTATCTGGCACTGGCATAATAGTCTTTAAAGATAACTAAATTGGGATGGCAGATAAAAATCTTCAGGGAGAGCCTTCCAAAGCCCTCTTTTAAGTAGGTGCACTACTTATAAACCTAGCCAAGAAAAAATACAAACATGATTAAAGTATCCCAATTTATAATTATGAAAATGATATTAATCAATCAAGTAATCAGGAGATATTTGACCATAATTGCCTTTGGAAAAAGAACAAGAATGAGCAATTACTAAATCCTTACAATAAATAAAGTCCTTTATATGTTACCACATTTAATTTTCCTCAAAACAATCACACTAAAAAAGGGTAATTATCTCATTTTATGCCAAAGGAAACAAAGTTCGTAAAGGTTAAATAAATTATTCAGAGGCATACCTCTGAAACCCTGTTCCTTTTACATGATACCAGTCCCCCATGGGGCTCACCATTAGGCTGGATTACAGAAGCATGTGCAGGTCTCTTCCTGAGGTTGAACATCTAATTGGGGTGACAGTAATTATCATGTGTAGCAGTAAGTGACAGGAGCTACCCATACCCTGGTTCCAAAGCAGGGAACAAGAATTTGATCAGTATATTCAGGGATGGTATTTGAAATTGAGCCAGAAGATTAGGACTTTGCATACTTGGATTTGCTCTCAAAAGTCTACTATATAGTTTTACAGAAGCAATATTTTAGGACACATTCCATATTCCATAGTATTGTTTCACCTGAGGTACCAAAATTCGCAAAGAACTGTAGACTCAGCCCATTAGTCTCATCATGAATATTGTTTTCCCTTTTCCTTTCCCTTTGCCCCAAAACAGTGTTTGCATAATTGAGGTCTGATCCATTTATTTTATTTTTTTAAAGATTTTATTCATTTATTTGACAGAGAGAGACACAGAGAGAGAGGGTACATAAGCAGGGGGAGTGGGAGATGGAGAAGCAGGCTTCCCGCTGAGCAGGGAGCCCTATGCGGGGCTCAATCCCAGGACCCTGGGACCAAGACCCCAAGCTGAAAGCAGACGCTTAATGACTGAGCCACCCAGGCTCCCCTTAGGTCTGATCCATTTTTGAAAAGAAATGTATCGAAGCATATTTTAAAGATCTATGTTGTAACATAAAACCGTCTGATTCTAATTCAAATATTCATATAATTATGTGTATGCTCTAAATTTCCAGAGATAGCTAATATGAAAAATATTAATATAATCATTTAAAACTTTTTCAAGGGCGCCTGGGTGGCTCAGTTGGTTAAGTGACTGCCTTCGGCTCAGGTCATGATCCTGGAGTCCCGGGATCCAGTCCCACATCAGACTCCCTGCTCAGCAGGGAGTCTGCTTCTCCCTCTGACCCTCTCCCCTCTCATGCTCTCTCTCTATCTCATTCTCTCTCTCAAATAAATAAATAAAATCTTTAAAAAAATAAAAAATAAAACTTTTTCAAATCAAGGGAGAAGGATGTATTCTATCATTTAATTAATGTCCCTATAATTCTGGACTGAGGCTTCTCCCAGTTTCCTATTCTCAAGAGGACTGTTACAGTGATAATTCAAATTCCATTATAGCTATACTGGAAATGGATTGTGGGAGTGTCACCGAGGCCTCACAAAAGTGATTCAATGGCCATCCTTAGAGCTTTCAGAAAAAGGGCTTGATTTTTACATGCTGGTTTCATGTTAGTATCTCTTCAGTAGTATAAAGTTAAAGCACAAAAACTCATGCAGGTCTGTGAGTGGGAACCTGCTGGTCAGGTGAGGCTGGACTCTAGAGGAAAGAGAAGGGCCAGTTCAGGAGCTAAGTTTGTGTGCCATCTTTCTGGTTAAGCCAGTAGACAGAATCTGAGGGTCCAGAGCCATGTTGTATGGGAAGATCCTCAAAAGCCAAGGTAAACTCCTGTGGAGTTCAGAAAGTTCAGGACATCAAAATCCTAGAGGAGAACATAGGCAGTAACCTCTTTAACATCAGCCACAGCAACTTCTTTCAAGATACATCTCCAAAGGCTAGTGAAACAAAAGCAAAAATGAACTTTTGGCACTTCACCAAGATAAAAAGCTTCTGCACAGCAAAAAAAACAGTCAACAAAACAAAGAGGCAACCCACAGAATGGGAGAAGATATTTGCAAATGACACTAGAGATAAAGGGCTGGTATCCAAGATCTATAGAGAACTTCTCAATCTCAACACCCAAAAAACAAATAATCATGTCATAAAATGGGCAGAAGATATGAACAGACACTTCTCTGAGGAAGACATACAAATGGCTAACAGACACATGAAAAAATGTTCATCATCATTAGCCATCAGGAAATTCAAATCAAAGCCACATTGAGGTACCACCTTACACCAGTCAGAATGGCAAAAATTGACAGGGCAAGAAACAACAAATGTTGGAGAGGTTGTGGAGAAAGGGGAACCCTCCAAAGAGTGTGGAGGTGCCTCAAAAAATTAAAAATAGAGCTACCCTATGACTCAGCAATTGCACTCCTGGGTATTTACCTCAAAGATACAGATGTAGTGAAAAGAAGGGCCATATGCACCCCAATGTTCACAGCAACAATGTCCGCAATAGCCAAACTGTGGAAAGAGCCAAGATGGCCTTTAACAGATGAATGGATAAAGAAGATGTGGTCCATATATACAATGGAATATTACTCAGCCATCAGAAAGGATGAATACCCAAATTTTACATCAACATGGATGGGACTGGAGGAGATTATGCTAAGTGAAATAAGTCAAGCAGAGAAAGTCAATTATCAAATGGTTTCACTTATTTGTGGAACATAAGGAATAACATGGAGGACATTAGGAGAAGGAAGGGAAGAATGAAGGGGGGTAAGTTGGAGGGGGAGACGAACCATGAGAGACTATGGACTCTGAGAAACAAACAGGGCTCTAGAGGTGAAGGGGGAGTGGGGATTGGTTAGCCTGGTGATGGGTATTAAGGAGGGCATGTACTGCATGGAGCACTGGGTGTTATATGAAAACAATGAATCATGGAACACTACATCAAAAACTAACTATGCAATGTATGGTGATTAACATAACATAAAAAAAAAAAAAAGGAAACCTCAGAGTTGGCTTTTGGACAGGAGTCTGCTTCTCCCCAGGTTGCCAGTCTCCTGAATAAAGCTCAAATTCCTTTCCCATAAAAAAACAAAAACAAAAACAAAAACTAATGATGTATTGTATGGTGACTAACATAACATAATAAAATTAAATTAAAAAATGAAGGCATTAACTGCTATGGAGAGATTATATTTGAAAAAGAAATAATAAAAAAAAAAGAAAGTTCAGGACAGCAGGAGGACTTATATCTTGAGATGTCACAGAAGACAAAAATTCTAAATATCAGGAGTGTGAAACAAATTAGTTGCTGTGCCAGGAGCAGAGGCAGTAGAGTGGACCTCACTCTAAGTCAGTAATCACTCTCCTTTTACCTCCTCCATGTGTCCAGTTGGCTTTGTAGACCCTGGGTATATAGTTGTGGGTTTGACCAGGATAACTCTAAATTCCAGGTAATAGAATCTCCGAAAGGGACTTGGATGAGGTCTTCCTGAGGAAGTTTTAGTAGTGGACCTTTACATACGCCTACTGATTTAGTTAATTTTTGGTTTGGATATACTCTCACAAGTGTTGTAATAGCACTTGGCAGAGTGTATGTAAAGATCATTTGTATTTTTTCTAAAGATTCCAAGATTCCAAGTTCGGTCAAGATATTGAGGAAAAATGAACAGAATGAATTGAAGGGTCCTGGATTAATTCTGCAGGATGGTAATAAGGTAGTTATTGCTAGCAGTCACTGGACAGATTTAGGCACATCCAAGCTCTGTGACCTTGGGCAAGTTACTTAAATACTCTGAAATTATTTCCTTATTAAACCAGAAAAATAATCCCTAATTCATAATTAGTATTAGGAGGAAGCAATGAGGTAATTAATGTAAATCCCCTGTCACAGTGTGCTGTTGTCTGAATTCCATAAGTAGTGTGTTCTGTTGTAATGCTGGTAGTTACAGCAACTGGAACAGTATACAGATGGCCTATGTTGCAAGGCACTTTGTGATAGGAAAGGAAACTTTATCCGTATAACTTTTCCATGCTGATAATCTTCCCTTCTCTTCATCTATCATTCTTTTTTCTTCCACCATGGGGCGAGACAGCTTTGTCAAGCACTCTCTGTGTGTTAGATAGATTCCAGAGGTCCAAATCAGCCAGTGGGGGCCGTTACATGAAATAGTAAAATGAGATCAAGCTACAAGACAGAGGTCACTTGTGTCCTAGGGCTTTCTTGACCCAAGTGTGGCATCAGAGATCTGGGAGTTTGATCTTGAATCAGGATCTATTCCAGGGAGTAGTACCCCAGGAAATCAAAAGCAGACACCTGGACTGTAATAGGCCACAGAAACCATGAGGATATTGAAATGGGGTTAAGTACTACAGGTAAATGACCAAAGTAGAATTCCATCAGGGTCCAACTGTTTTGAAGGCACAGACACAGCAGGAAAAAAAAAATACTATCCAGTCCAAACATCAGTACAAATTAAACATGAACAAATGACTAAATTTTTTCAACTTGTCAGTATTCATATAGATTCAGTCCAAGTCTGTGTGGCAAATATAGTATTTAGTATCAAATGGCATGCATTCACATTTTCTTAGTACACTAAATTTACTCCCCAATTAAAATTCCATTTAAACAAACCAGAATGCCTTCCTCGCACATCATAGTGACTCTAAGGAACTAGACTTTGTGACCCAGTTCATCAAAATGCACTTGAAAAATTCTGTCTGGAACTCTCAGACCAATGCTATGCATTAAAGGTTTTATTTTTTTCATTCTGTCTTTTCTCTTCCAAGACTTGACTCATAACCACTTGAGATAGAGCTAAAGCTGACAGAGAAACTGAAAATCCTCTGCCTTCTTGCCCGCAGGAAATGCTTGGCAGGAGATTTCCAGGCTGTGCTGTCATCAAAGCTAAACTTAACCTTGTTCAGGAAAAGAACCCTTCACTTTCAAACCAACTCCTTGTCAGACCCATTCAACTTGCAGAGTACAATGTTGGGGGGGCGGAAAGGAAGGAAAAATAGCAATGAATGCATTTCAGTTTGTTTCAGTTTGAGGATATTGAGTCTTGAAATGATGACTTCTCATGTTTTGCAATGACATTAAAGTTAAATGTCTTGGTTCACGGCCACTTACCATTCTCTTCATCTCCATTAATCTTTGCTCACAGTTTTGAAATATACCACTTTCTGTCTTGAGTAATGAAATGAAATTTTCCCAGGGTTATAATTGCTTTCCAGTGTGTCTTTTCTCATGTTATTTGACTGCTAAAGATTTCCTCCAAAATGGGAGATATTTAGTGAACACAGTACAATGTATTTCCCTGCTATTTTTAATCTGTTCATGCATAATTTGAAGGGTGGGGTATGGGGAAAAATGGAAATTGAACTCATCTGACCGTGACAGATTTGCAAACTCTGAATACAACTCAAACTTTATCGATGCTTTTAAATTACAACACCAAATACCTGGACATGTCCATATAACATTTATAGCATTTTCTGTCTTCATAGCTACAGCCAACATTTGCTTAAGAGTCACAATTTTAAGTCAGGATGAGCAAGAAGAGCATTTTATAAGGAAAAGTAGAACATGCTGAAACATTTTGCCTGGAACAAGCTTTTATTTTTAGCCTGTCCCCAAAAAAATCATTATCTAGAGGCCTGAAATGTCTCAAAAAATCATTATATTTGAGTGCCTGGCAGGTCATCTCATAGAGTCCTGCAGGATCAGATCATATTTGGTATCAGATGGGTAAGCTCTCTGGACCACAAAAACAATTGGTAAAATAGATTGTCTATTGGAACCTACCCCTTTCTCTGTATTTGGATGAGCAAACATTTTCTAGAGATGTTTTAACAAATGGCACACCACACTTTGATCCAGTAAATTATATCCAGGATTTTTATTGAGTTATATAAAAGATAGCATTTCCAAAATTGAAATCTGGTAATCTGAGGGGCTCAGAATAATTAATATCTGTCTACATATAATAAATGAAGATTTTCTCTCTACTGCTGTATCTTGGATATGTTTTGTATGAGTGATAGAGTACAGAGGGTAGCAAAGAAAAAAGGGCCAGATTTGAGACTTAGCTCTGAACTCTGCTTGGTTCCCTCCCTTGCAGTGAGAAAATTATTTTTAGAAGAGAATAAACACATAAGGTAGAGCCATCCATCATCAATTAAAGGGAACCAGCTGGTAAGCAGGGACCACTAATGCCAGTTTATTGGCCACCCTTGCCTAGTGTCCATTCTCAAATCCTAAAAGCAATATTAAGTGAGGCCTAGTGATAAAATAAGGGGGATAATCATTGAAAATGGGAAGTATTTTCACTTCAAAAAATTTTAGGATTCAAGTTTATGCATTCTCTAAACATCATTTCCTTACTCAAAATCCATACAGGGGCTTACTGGATAATTATAATGTTATAGTTACCATTAATTGAGCACTTTTATCTGCCAAGCATTATTTTCTCTGTTGCGTGTTCATAAAAATCCTAATTTGTCACAATCTCCCTGTGGAGAATAAGCATCTCCATCACCAGTTTCCAGAGAGGGAAAGGATTTGTCTAAATGTACCAAGTAAGTTTGTAGAACAACCAAATGGACAGGCAAGGTGATGCGACCCACAGCAGTAATGTTTTTATTCTACTTGATACTTCCACATTCATTGGACTTACACAGTCAGGATCCCCTCCATATTTACTGGTCTCCAAACCTTGCTTTCTTTACCAGCAGCATTGGGGTGGTGGGCATGTTTGAGGCTAGAACAAGTACTTTGGAGAGATGTCTTTGTCTTCCCAGCTAACACTTGTGTGTCATTGATAACTGTGCTTCTCACCTGTTAGATGGCCAACTTTATGGCTATCCTACTCACCTGAGACATCTTTTCCCAAAGATTAATTAAAAAGGGTATTTGAAAAATCACACACAGATAAAAATAGTAATGATGATCTTATCAAAGTTCTCTTCAAGCACTCAGTTTTGATTTCACTGCCTTATATGACTTGGGCAAAGTCTTTACTGTTGCCCAGACATTTCCCATTTTAGAAAGCTGCCCAGTTCCTACTCAGATTTTTAATCTGGATTTAAGACTCCCCTTCATTTATCTAAGATTCTATTCAACAAATAATTACTGAACTACTGATCTGTGATCATCACTGTGAAAGGAAATGAGGATAGGAAATATAAGTATAAGACATAAAAGACCCCCAAAGGAGGAAGCACTTCTCTCTGCCTGAAGAGATCAAGGCACACTCTGGGAGCATTTGCATCCTGTGCAGGGAACAGGAGTTGAGGGGTGGGCAAGAGGAAGGTGATGTGGAGGGCATTCAGGACAAAGTCACATATAGAGGGGCACAGAAGTATGCACAGCATGTCCAGAAAGATATCAAGAAATTGGCAATTTCGAGCACAGACTGAGAAATAAGGAGTGCTAGGAGATAAAATAACCAACAGTCTGATTATGAATGGATATAGAGAGGCAAGGAACTAGAATTGTCTGAAAGCATGAGGGAACTAACTACCTCAGGTCAATTTGATGTTTCTTTTTTACTGAACATAGTACTCACTGCTCAGTTCTCTCTTTGGACAACTGATGTGTCATTTTATAACATTATATGACTTGCCATGTGATATGTGTGTGTGTATATGTGTGTGTGTATTATTCCTATGACACTACTTATTATATTTATTGAAAAAGAAGATGAAGAGTGTTAACTCTACTTTGGAAATTATTTTAATGTGTGGAAATTCATCACTGTTTTGCTTGATTTAAATTTGTTAATTTTAGAAACTGATTTGTAAGCTTCCAGGTCTCTAGAATGACAAAGCAGAAAGTCATTGAGACCAGAAACCTTGAAGTTATCCTTTATTCTTACCTCCCTTTCAATGCACCAAGCAATGATGATTCTTATATGATATACCTCAATTTCCTTACTTTTTCTCCATGCCAATTGCCATTGTTTTAGTTCAGGCCCCTATTATCTCTTCTTTACTATTTCCATAGGCCTTGATTGGTTCTCTCCTCTCACTACTCTGCACCCATCCTTACCCCAGACATGCATGCACAAATATGCTCCATTCTCTATGCTGACACCAAAACAAACTTTCCAAAATACAAATTGGGGAGACTTTCTTGCCCAGAGCAGTGTTTTCACATTTTTAAGCTTCTGATCTAAAGGCACAAACATGGCAGGACCATTTTTTAATGTGCTTAATTTTTAAAAAAATAAGTCAAATATAAGGACCAGAAAGAAATCCAAACATTTTCTACAGCCCCATTCTTTGTAATGTTATCTAAGAGTTATGCATCATGTTCCTCTTAAAACTCACTGGTATATGGGCACCTGGGTGGCTCATTTGGTTAAGTGTCTACCATCTGCCATCAGTTCAAGTTGTGATCCTTGGGTCCTGGGATTGAACACAGCATCAGACTCCCTGCTCAGCGGGGAGCCTGCTTCTCCCTTCGCCCCTCCCCTTGCTCATGCTTTTTCTGTCTCTGTCTCTGTCTCTGTCTCTCTGTCTCTCTCTCTTAAATAAGTAAATAAAATTAAAAAAAAAAGACTCACCAGCATAATGGACCAGAGAGCATGATGCCTGGCACATTGTGCTTAAGAACTGTTATTGAATGCAAGAAAAAAAAAAGTGATAAAACTTAGAAAGTGTACTGGGTTTGGTCTTGGAGCATAAGTAATGCATAAACAGAATAGCTCTTGGTACAGAATTATCTCAAGAGCCCTGAAATGCTGACAAAGAAGCAGTGTTAAAACCATCTTGATGGGAAAAGTCTAAAATACATAATAAGTGCAAAAAATGTCATTTTTCAAATGCAATGACTGCAACTGGAGAGGGTGAGCTTGAATCTGAGGTAGAAAGAGTGACAGCAAGTGAAGGAATGAACACATATCTAGCCATGTGCCAACCACTGGGTTAAATATTTTACATGAATTGTCTCTTTTTGTTCTCATAACAAGCCTGTGTATACTTATTATCCCCATTATACATAGAGAAGACTGAGATTAAATAACATCCCAAAGGATGTATAATTAGTAAGCTATGGAGTCAGGATCTGAATTCAGACTGGGCTGGAATCCAATGTCTGGGCTCTTTCCAAATATACTACAGTCTCCAACTGGTCCAGAAAGAACACACACACACACACACACACACACACACACACACACACACACAGAGTCAGATTATGATCTTGAAAGACTACTGATTCTGTCTCTGGGCTGTCATTATTTTTTCATCTAAAAGACCAATAAAGATCAATATTTGTTCACATTATCCATGTTTATCCCATCCACTCATAAATGGTTGGCATCGACCTCATTGGGTTGTGCTGTCAGCCAGCTGGCCAATTTCCAACCCAAGCCTATCTTTTTTAATCAGGCCTTCTCCCTCAATTCCAATGAGCAGATTGATGACACACAGAGATGTTGGTGTTTCCTTTAGAAACTCTGTGCCTATACCCATTAAAGATGAAGAGGGTTTTGCAAATGTCTAAGGATTGATTGATCTGCACTTTAAAATCAGGGTTTTCAGAGTAACCAGAATTTTCAATGTAATTTAGAATTACTTGATGCAGGATCAGGAGTAGCTACTGGAAGTTTAGCTTCATTGTATTCAAAGAAAGAATAAATATCTACTGAAAAAGACACAGCTCCAGAAAATAAAATTGAGCATTGAATTGGCAGAAACACTATCTTCATAATTCTTCATTTGTCTCTATTCTTTCACCTTAATATTCCATGCATAATCCTTTAAGCAATGCACTTTTTAAAATAAAAAGACATAATCTGTACTTTTAATTTTTTAAACCTGTGATCTTATTTTTCCTATTTTCATAATCTTCATTCTATATATCCCACTCATTCAATTTTTAGCTTTACTTAAAAACCTAATAAATTCCAAACCTGATTGACACTGTACTTTGCAATGATGTGTGTGTGTGTGTGTGTGTGTGTGTGCTGTGAGTTGTGTGTAATGTTGATAGGTGTGTTCTATGTGGAGTATTGATAGTTGCAGATGGGAATAGAGGTGTATAGAAAAAAGTTGGATTTAGATTTTTTAATAGGTAAAATTTATTATTTCAAAGTTTCGCTTTTCTTTATCATTTGCTTTTAAGAATAATCTAGTCACCAATATCAGCTTCTCATATTCAAGAAATTTCTAATCCTTTTTATTTATGAATCTTGCCTTTTCTACCCATCAAAGATTTCATGTCTTCTAGCTAAGCCAGCTCCTCTATGAAGCAACATTCATAATCCTAAAGGTTTAATAACTTCAGCATATTTGAATTTAGATACCACAAGTCATGTTTTTGGGGGTCATGGTTCTTGGTCTCTGATGGAAGCTGATCTCAGCAACAGGCTTCTTACTCTTGACTCTCCTGACTGGATCTCAGTTTCTGATTCTCTGACCCCATCAATGACACCCTGACCTTATGCTCAGCTGGGACCTCTTATGTGCTCAAAACACTCTCTTTGTTCCTTCATCTTTGTGATGCCACATCTGGAAGCCAAAGTTGAGGCTAACATACTAGTAGGGCTTGGTGAGAGAAACACGTTGAAAAGAGGGGTTTAAAACTGATGACTGAATGAGGATAGACACAAGTGGTAAACTGGAAAGGTGGTTGCAAAAAATGTAACATGGTGTTCAAAAAACCTGATATGGGACCAAGTAGTGGACAAGCGAGAGGAAAAAAAATGAGTGCAAATCTGAGAGATCTTTCCTTCAACAGTTTATTCAACAAATACTGAACATAAATGTAGTACTGGACACTACGTGCTAGAGTAAAATAATATCCTCGCTCTACCAGATATTTGTATGCTTTACATCACCCCATGATTAGTATGTATATCATATGCCTCACACATGAGGGACTTAAGAAACACTTCTTCAGTTAGATTGAGTCATTGATAAAATCTATTTAAGGTTAGAATAGAAAAATAAAGTGGTCAATTGTGAACCCAATATTCCTAAACTGAGAATCAAAAAAAAAAAATCCATCAGTGGCAGTCTGGGGGTGAAATGGAGTAATATGAGAGGAAAACAACTTAGAAAAACATATTTAGAGGGATATTTTGAGTTTGGGCTAATTATGGGACATTCATGTGGGGACATTCTTAAAAATCCAAGAAGGGCTAAATTCACATAAGACAGTCAAATGGAGGACTCGCCCCTGCCCATCTAGGAGGCATTCCTGCTGTCATTTTTAGGAATTGGAAGCCAATTTTCAAACAGACAATATGCAAAGAATCACACTGACCTTGGTTCAAAGCCCAGCATAGATATTGACTAGAGTGTGAAATAGACTAAAACCCTTGTGGCTGCCTCATCCAAACAGTAGGAATGATGGTTTCTCTCTTGTTGACATCCTAGACAGACAGCTGTGCCAGAGGCTGACACTGCTGCCTTGCTGGTATACTTACTGGGTTTGATTATGACATAGTCCTAGCAAGCCACTTACAATTGAACGACAGTACTTCCAAATCAAATCTAACATAAAATTGTGAATAGAATTGCTTTTAAGGTGGGAAAATATCCCAGAGTTCTCTTGTCAATCCCTAGACAGGACTAGCCTCTCCTCCTAGAAGTTCCTGTAGCCTGCTGGCCCCCATCCATCACCAATCACCAGGGCAGCACAGCAAGTGGAGTGCCCATCTCCCCCGTTTGAGGAATTTGCTCTAATTGCCTTTACTACCTTTAAAGCCTGACAGACACTCAGATGCTGAGAATGCGCCTCAGTTAAGGTTTGTTGATTGAACAAATGAACAATAATCCCTGCCATTTACAGTTGAGGAATCTGAAACAAAGAAAGGTAAAATGAGAGCATGTTCACAGGGAAGGTAGAAGAGAGCCCAGGATTCCTGGATCCCAGGTCAAAGGTCTTTTGCATGGAATTGTTCATAAATATAAGGAGCTTCTTAAAAAATATATATATCTAGGGGCGCCTGGGTGGCTCAGTTGGTTAAGCGACTGCCTTCGGCTCAGGTCATGATCCTGGAGTCCCGGGATCGAGTCCCACATCGGGCTCCCTGCTCAGCAGGGAGTCTGCTTCTCCCTCTGACCCTCTTCCCTCTCGTGCTCTCTCTCATTCTCTCTCTCTCTCAAATAAATAAATAAAATCTTTAAAAAATATATATAGATATCTATATATAGATTATCTTTCAACCCAAAGTAGATGCTTGGTTTCTTGAGCTCAGGAACTGTGTCTTTGACTTTAATTCTGTCTTCCTACAACAAAGAGCACAACCATGTGTATTCAGCAGGTCTTCAAAAGGCAGAGGCTGCATTAAATTGGAGATGGATGTCAGGACAGAGAAAGTTTAACCTTCTTTTCATGACTCATTTTAGAGAGCCATGTTTCTTGTTCTGTTCATTATGAAATAATTTATTTTTTAGGATTTCATGGTGGAAAATGGGGACGGGGTCAGATTCAAGAGTAATATTAGAGTATTTATTTTTGTTGTTTACTAAGTGAAATTATAGGTAACAAGGGGAAAAATAAATGAAGCTAAAAGCATGAGTTGTCACTTCTAAGCACTGTTGTAGTCACTACACAAAATGCATGCTTTATGTCTTTTAAACAAAGTAGGCCATTAAGTGTGCAATGCTAAGAGGAATTTTATCTCACCTATAAATACAAGTGAATCTTTAAAGCTCCAAATCCCCATATACAGACAATTTACTGTGGTAATCAAGATGATACTCACAATTTAACTTTGGGCCATCTGTTACTCTATTGGTAACTTAATAATAATGAATAAAAATATATGTTGGTAACAAAAAATGATACTTAAAGTAGAATCATAAAGAGTTAATGACAATTTCTAAAAAGCTGTGTAAATATCATATTTACTCAAAATTCTCTTTTGTGCATTTACCTTTTAATTAATGATAGAAGACCTTTGGTATATAACTGTACATATATATTAAAGAATGAAAAATCCCCACTTCTTCAGACTGAAAATATCAGGTAAAATGCTTGACTTGAGGAGCCACACAAATATTCATAAAGAAACAAGTCACTTTTCTTTTTCTCTTCTTATTTTTTTAATCCTTCCTTTATTATTTTTTCTTTTTGATATTGAAGGAAGAAATAAGAAGGCAAGAAAAACAGAGAAAACATTCAAATTCTTTTGAAAATCCTAGGCTATTCTTCACTTTTTTTTTTTTCTTCTGTTATCTAGGAGACGCAACTCTGCCCTTCCTTTTGCACAAAGAAAGTTATTCATTAAAACAAGTGTTATGAAAAATAATGTAATAATGATTACCGGACTTATGCAGACATGGCAGGTAACTCTGAGCCAGTGGTCACCATCTGGGAGTAAGGAAATCTGAGCTTTGGTCCAGGCTAGTCCCTCAGTGAACTGAATAATCCTGAGCAGACTCATCATCTCCCTAAACCCTGAGGTCCTCATTTGTAAAGTGAAGGGCTTGAATTTCACCACTTCAGAGGTTCCTTGAGTTTTGGTATCCTCTTAGTCTATGAATGTAAGGCTAAGTCATTTGCAAATAAGAATGGTGTTGTTCAGCAGTTACTGATTAGAAATAGCTGAGCTACTTTCCATCATACTCATAGGCATGGATTTTTATCTGCCTGGGCATGGGGTGGAGTAGGAAGTGGCCTTTACCTTATAAAGGAAAACAGTAAAGATGGCAAAGAGGTTATCTGCTGAGGAAAAATGGAGAATTAATAAGTCACACATGAGTTTGCGTTTTTTAATAATAGCCTTTTAACTTTATCTCCTTTTTGCAAAAAAAAAATCTTTTATTTTTTTAAAGATTTATTTATTTATTTGAGAGAGAGAGAGAGACAGAGCACCCGAGCAAGAGAGGGAGGGGCTGAGGAAGAGGGAGAGAGAAGTGTGGAGTCCAATATGGGGCTTGATCTCAGGACTCTGAGATGATGACCTGAGCCAAAACCAAGAGTCCAACACAACCAACTGAGCCACCCAGGCAACCCTGTGAAATATCTTTTAAAGACAAGCCCCATCCATGGGCTTTTTAAGAGTGTGTTTTGAAAATATTCTACTATGCCAATGCATCCATCAAGTGTGGAAAATGATATTCTAGTAAAATTATGAAGATCTGTCTCAGGTGTGTGTCCTCTTGAAAGCCTGACTTTAGTCCCTTAGTGTGTTTTCCCCAAATTTCAAACATCACTCTGCCCACCTGAGTTTCTTCACCCTTTCCTCTTTCCTCATGTAAATACAGATAAACATCCACTGCACTTTTGGAGGAACTGATTGTTGGATTTAGTGTTGTGCAGACATACTGTCAGAAGGCAGAGATATGAGTGGTGCCTAAAATGTAATGACAACATGGGTTTGCTTATTTAAAGCCTGCAGGAATGGTGGAGCAGATGGTGCTTTGTTTCTTTCCTTCCCAGCCATGTGTTTGGTGTGATGTTGGCCCAGTCTCGGCAAGGCTGCTGATCCACAGAGTGGGAGGACTGCCCCATACAATGTTGTTCTCACTCTCCGGTGATTCTTCACCCCCTCGTTTCCCCTCCATTTCATATTCTTCTTCTCATCTGGCCCTTTGTCAACCTTTAGTGCAAAAGAGCTATTGGTGACATCAATTATTGAGCAGGTATTGTGACATAGAGACAAGGTCTCAGAAATAAAATTGTTGAAAAGGTTGTTCTTGATTATGGCAAATATTACAGACAATTATTATAGTGCTTCCTGGTTTTATTCTGTGCTTTACCCTTTAAAGGGGATTTTCCTCCATATTTTCCCATATCTTCTCATTCTTTTCTAAGATGATTTTGTGGCTGGATGTGTAGAGATGACAGTCTTGATTTTACAGACAAAGGAGATACTGCTTAGTACATATGACTGTATTAAGTGGAGTCACCAAGGCAAGAGAAGAAACCAATCTAGAATGACGAGCTCCTAGCTTTAGCCTTCCTGATAATTTCCACTATTCCTGATGGTCCCAAATCATGAACTAAAATATGTATAAACTGTTCTCATTTATGCTAGATCATTTCTCTTCTGCTTTAAGAATAGGACAGATGTCTAAAAATAATGCACTCTTTTGGATTTAGAATGGTTATACAGGCAAATTCTTAATTCCCAATGACCAGGATTAATTTGATTAGAGGCCTGGTCTATTCTCAATTTAGGTGACATTGAGAAGACAGAGGGAGCTACGTACTAGCTGGGGAGGAGAGGTGTTTCTTCCTTTCCAATTTGAAATTTTCCCATTATTTTCACTTTTAGGGATAGGACAATATTCAACCATGTTATCTAAAAGCCATTCTTGCAATGCATTGAGTCTGTGATGAGAGGAGTCCTGAACAATTTCCTTTGGACCTTCCCTTTAGCACAGATCTTTTACAATGGGTTTACTAATTTCCAAAGTGAAAGCACTGATTCCATAAACTGAGATACAAGGAAGGAACAATTTGGAAGAGGAAATGGCTAGTGGGGAAAATGGCAGTTGGGGTCACGAGGCCAAGAAGCTTTGGAAGCTAATCTCTCCCTGAGGCCAGCAACTTGTGAAAGGGAAGACTGCACAGGGCTGGAGGAGATGGAGCAGATCACTTGCCTAGATGTCTATAGAGTTGGGTCCCCATTTTACTGGCTTGGGTGTAACCCTGGTGAAATTCTCGTAAACCTTCTAATCAGATTTACTTATTATTTATTTATTTATTTATTTATTTATTTATTTATGTATGTATGTATTTATTTATTTATTTATTCTTTCTATTTCTCAAAGGTCTCTGAGCTCTGTGAGGTCTGAGATTCAATTTTACTCAATTCTATCCCCAGTGCTTGTCCAAGATCAAGCATAAAGTATGTCCTTATAAATACTTTTTGGACTGAATTAAATTGAAACAATTCAGTCTCTTCTATTCCTACTTTAGGGGAAACATAGGGTTAGGGGCACAAAGCTCAAATGTCACTGGCAACATCTTAAAAATATCCTAAGGACCTAATAAAAGTGGTAACATTGCATTATACATGCTATATGTTTAAGGAATACTTAAATGCTATAATAAACATGGTACTTAAAAAAATCTTAAACTTGCTTGTGGAGGTGGGTGTCAGATGGGTTGTGAGCTATCAGAAGTAGTGTGAGGAGTGTTACCTGAAATTGGAAGATGGTTTAACTACAGATGCAGAGAGGTGTGGCTCCTAGCATAGCTGCGAAGTCTGATGTGGTGTGGTATTTGATGTGGGCATGTGTACGGGTATAGTGTATTTCCATGGGGCTCAGTTTGACTGAGTTCAGTTTCCTATATTCACCTAATGTTTCCTGATGATGAGAAGGGTATAAGCAAATGTAAGATCTGAATCACATCCAAATTGTTTGCTAATATATAAATAGTGTAACCAATCTGTGTTTCCAAATAAACATACTGGAAGTGTGTATGCACCTCCCCTCACCTGCATCTTATGCCTGGAATAAAGTGGCCCTGAGCTCTGCTTTCTTTCTTTCTTTTTTTTAAAGATTTTATTTATTTATTTGAGAGACATACAGAGAGAGAGAGAGCACAAGTGGGGAAGGAGGGAGAGGGAGAAGCAGACTCCCCTGCTGAGCAGGGAGCCCAATGTGGGGTTTGATCCCAGGACCCTAGGATCATGAACCAAGCAGAAGGCAGACACTTAACCAACTGAGCTACTCAGGCACCCCGTGAGCTCTGCTTTCTATTCGCAGAATGACCATAACTGCAGAGGTGTCCTTGCTATGATTTTTAATGTCATTCCTCTTAGTGAGGATCTGGCTCTATTTTCTGTTTGTCAAATACCTAAAAATATTTTTCAAACATTTGTGTTTGGGGAAAACTCAAAATACACTTTGCCAGTTGATTTTTTAACACATTTAACAAACAAAAATTCAATCCTTATGTTTCTCATTAATTTCCCTGGAGTTAGATGAAATAGTCCTCTCTTAGAATTTTCTAGATAAACAAAGAGCCTCCTATCCAATGTACATTAAAAAAAAAAGAAACAAATCGGTTTTCTTGAGAGACTTTAATACATGAAGTTTACCTTCAAACTGAATGACATAAAATTGTGTTTGAATGAGATATGTCTAGATTCAATGATATCATTTTGCAATGTCCTGAAAAGTCAGTTGTGTACAAAATGGAAAAATAGGAAAAACATGTGGGTACTGTTGTGTGAACTAAGTCCTTCCTTCTTTTCTTCCTTCCTTCCTTCCTTCCTTCCTTCCTTCCTTCCTTCCTTCCTTCCTCCCTCCCTCCCTCCCTCCCTCCCTCCTTCCTTCCTTCCTTCCTTCCTTCCTTCCTTCCTTCCTTCCTTCCTTCCTTCCTTCGTTCCTTCCTTCCTTCCCCATCCATTTCTTTCAACAAACCTTTATTGAAGGGTTATTATGTATCAGATTATTTGCTAAAGTCCCACAAAGAGTGTGCCATTTAGTGTAAGATGCAAACAAATGAATGGTTACAGAACATTTAGATGACCAGTTTTCTATGTGAAGAGCAGGGTCCTGTGCATGAGATTGCATGGTCAGTCTGGAGGAACAGGTCTATGTTGTCAGTTCCACATCTCTCCCCATGACCCCATCCTGTTCCACATTTAGACAACATCAAAGAAACCTTAAAGATCCTACCTGTTACATTAGGGAAGGCTAGAAGGACTGCTTCTGAAATAAATATCAGATTCAATATTGTACAAGATCGAGGACTATTCTCCTTTACTTTGTGGAATAGAAATTAGTTATTAGAATTAGTCTTTCAATTTCCAAAGATTTTCACACAACTGGGAGTGAGACATTCTAAACCATTCTATCCATCTAGATACACCTATGGCAGGAGTCCTCAGGGACTGAGGATGGGAAAACATGTAAACTATTGTATCTTCCCTTCAATAGTCTCCCTTCTTCTAGAATAAGCTCAAAAACCATAAACTTGTTCAAGTGATTGATTAAAGGAGCAGATGATAAACAAATCAGTGAGATTTCTGGCTACGCTATTTTCTAGCGTTGTGACCTTGGATACCCTTCTTAACATCTCTGAAAGCCAGTGTCTCCAACTGTGAAAGAAATTTATACCTGTCTTTCAGGACTGTGAGGAGTAAATGAAATAGCACATGGAAACAAGTGGTACTGGCCTTGTTCAGAGCAGTAGTTAAAAAATGGTGGTGGCTAATGCCATGATTCCTCTCTTTACGGGCTATGTCTTGCTAATAGAATTTGCTTTCTTTCTCTCTTATCGTTATAGACAACTGTGATGACCCGTTAGCATCCCTGCTCTCTCCAATGGCTTTTTCCAGTTCCTCAGACCTCACAGGTACTCATAGCCCAGCTCAACTCAACCGAAGAGTTGGTGAGTAAGGTGACTGAAACTCTAAAGGCAAGCCCTGAATAAGCACAGTGTGGGGAAATGGAAGAAAGAGAGTGCTTCCATTCACTGGGATCGTGTCCAAGAGCACTGTTCAGAAGAAGAATGGGAAGAGAGGGTTAAAATGGAATTAAACCATGTTTCCCTATGCATAATGGATATCAACGTATGCTGGTTCTTATCTCCCCAACCCACAATATTCTTCTCTGATTATTATGAGAGGCCTTTGTGAAATTAAGTTTTTTTAATTGCTTTCTTTTTGTATTTCATGTATCTAACATAAATAGCTACCAAAATATATTATTACAGTAGCATGTTTATAATAAACATGAACTAAATCTACTGATATATTCCCTTCAATAACTTCAAGTAAGAAAATGCAAATAATGTGTAAGCCTACCAGCTAGAGATAGCTGTGGTTAAATGTTGGGTGTGTATCTTTACAACATATGATGGAAGTAAGAGAAGACGACACTTAACTGATTTCTTATGTGAAATGTCTTTAACAAATATAATGTTGGGTATCTAGATAGATATATTTTTAATCAGATTTGGTTGAATTTTATGATATATATATGTGTATGTACACATATACATATATATAGTTGTATAATTGAACTTTTTACTTTTTAAAGATTGTTAAAATTTATTTTTTTACTTTTTGAAGATTATTAACGTCTGATTATATTTGTATGTTTTTATATCTAGGGAACATTATAAACTTTTTTTCAAGTTGAGAAAAAAAATGTATACACAACTTTAAGAGGTATACTGATCTGTTAAGAGTTCATATTAATTAACCCTGACTATATCTTCTCATTGATAATATGAGGCCCATCATATTAGTAAGTTTTCCAGTATTGGCCCATCTTTGCATTCTGGAATAAGCTATAACTGGTCATTGTGTTATGGATATGAAGTGCAGAATGATTTTACTTTTTCTTTTTCTTTTAAAGATTTTATTTATTTATTTGAGAGAGAGAGAATGAGAGATAGAGAGCACAAGAAGGAAGAGGGTCAGAGGGAGAAGCAGACTCCCCGCTGAGCGGGGAGCCCGATGCAGGACTCGATCCCGGGACTTCAGGATCATGACCTGAGCCGAAGGCAGTCGCTTAACCAACTGAGCCACCCAGGCGCCCTGATTTTACTTTTCAACATTTTATTTTTCTAACTTGTTGACATTTTGATTTATAATTTTGAATTTTCATTAATCATGAGGGTGATTTGGAATTTTTGTTTGTACATTTGGTATTTGTTTTGTACTACATTTCACAGGTATTCTGTTATAATGGGATCAGTAATTTAAGTTAGCAAGTTGTATGGTTGTGTTAAGAAAGGAGTTTAAGAATGCTAAAAGAGACTCTTAACTAAGGAAACAAACTGAGGGTTGCTGAAGGGGAGTTAGATGGGGGCATGGAGTAACTGGGTGATGGACATTAAGGAGGGGTATGTGATGTAATGAGCCCTGGGTGTTATATGCCACTGATGAATGACTAAATTCTACCCCTGAAGTTAATAATATACTACATGTTAATTACATTGAATTTAAATAAAACATAAATTTTAAAGAATGTTATTCTAAAGGAAAAAGAATAACCAATCAAAGACCCAGCAGGAAAATATTAATAACAATTGTGTACTAACACTACCTTTTTGCTGAATACCATGGGCCAAGAATTTTATAAAGCATTTCACCTATATTAAGATATTTTTCTTTAGAAAGATACTAAAAGATGAGTAGTATTACCTTTTAATTTCAGATAGGGTTGCTGAGGCTCAGAAAAGTTGTGTAACTTGCTTAAAACCACACAGTTAGGAAGGGGAGATGCTTTGATTCAAATCCAAGTCATTCAAAACCAAGTTTTGCTCCTAACCACCCCATGAGCAAATTGGTTCACTAACACGGGTTAAAAGGGCTATATTAGAAAGAGACTTGGAAACAAATTGGTCAGGGTTCGAGTCCTGTCTATGGCATTTGCTTGCCAACTCTGTGATTGTCTACAAATCACCAACCTCTTCTTGACCTCAGTTCTTTATCTGTAAAGTGGATAAGTAATGCCTGCCTTGACACATTATGTGCAGACGGAGGGAGAATTTCACATTCAAAAGATACTTCTCACTGCAGGTAGAGAGCTGGACTGGAGCAGGGAGGTTCACTTGCCATTTCAGGAAGAAACACAGATTGGAAGATTGTAATATGGTTTCCCGATGGGGCATCCAGGGCCAGAGTTTTTCCAATCCCATCCAACTGTACATTGACAGAAAGTCATTACTGCCTAGTAGCACCTGGGCAGTTTCTGGGGAAGCTCTGAGTCTGATCATATGTCAGTTTGTCCCCTAGTGGACAGATATTGACAGAGCATAGATGTCTCTGCTCCAATTTATTATAATTATCTTGCTCACTAGGGAATCTGTGTGCCTGAGCCCAAGGACAGCATGAGTGTGTGCAGAGATGATGTTGACCTCTCTTTCTTCTCCCAACTAGAGTCTAAATCAGGAAGGCCATGCAGGAAATTCACTCTCAGAAAGTTGAGATACATTGGCCTAGAATTCATCCTCTAGCAAACCTGCCAGGGCTGGCAGCCTCCCCTTCACTCCCTGGGTCCAACCATTGCCCTCAGGGGGAATTTAACACAGCCTCAAGGAGAGGTTCGATCACTGGTTCTCATCCAAGAGCTGTACATTTGAATCACCTGGATAGCTTTATAAGTAACACTGCCTGAGCTCATACCTCAGATATTCTGAATTAATTGTCTGAAATGGGGCCCAAGGGTGGATATTGATGAAGTAAAGAAATACAAGCTTTCCAGCTGATTCTGAAATGCAACAAGAGTTCCAAACTGCTCCGTTGATGAATTCATAAATAAGAAATGCTTCTATTAATGTTTATTGAGCACCTACTATGTGCTAGGCACTCTGTTAGAACTGCAGCACATAGTTGGTAAAAATAGGCACAAATACTATTCGTAAAGAGTTTACATGGATAGTGCAGGGGCGGAGCAAGATGGTGGAGGAGTAGGAGACCTGGATTTCGTCTGGTCTCAGGAATTCAGCTGAATAGGGATCAAACCATTCTGAACACCTACAAACTCAACAGGAGATCGAAGAAAAGAATAGCAACAACTCTCTGAACAGAAAAGCAACCACTTTCTGGAAGGTAGGACGTGTGGAGAAGTGAATCCGAGGCAATATTCAGGAGGATAGACGGCGGGGGAGGGGGCCTCTGTCAGCCACTGCTGGCAAGTGATAGAGCCCTGGAGAACAAAATCTGGAATATTTAGAAGTCTGCTCTGCTGAGGGGCGTTGCTCCAGTGGCTAAGCGGGGGGGGGGGGGGTGGTGGGGGAACCCTCGTGGGACAGTGTGGTCTCAGGACCCTCAGGGTCACAGAAAGACCAGGGATGCCTGAGTGTGGCAGAGCTCCCAGGGATTGGAGCGGGGAAGCCGGCTGCAGAGACAGAGCCGAGGTGTGGGCTGTCAGCTCGGGGTTGACATAAACCGTGGTCCGTGGCACAGTCGGGCCACTGCTTCTCCAGTAGGGACACAACAAGCGGCAGATCTGGGGAGACTCCCCTTCCTCCTGTGGGAGGAACGGCGCGGGAGCGCACCACAGGGATCTGCTGCCTTTGGAGACTCCACATAGGGTCCTATGCCAGAGATAGAAATGCTCGGTCACAGGCCGGGTGAGGACGGACTGTGGCTGGAGACCGGGGAGACAGGAGTGACTGCTTTTCTCTGGGGG
>NW_027397064.1:104371672-104376541 GCF_003265705.2 Callorhinus ursinus
GGCTCAGGTCATGATCCTGGAGTCCCGGGATCGAGTCCCGCATCGGGGTCCCTGCTCCGCGAGGGGCCTGCTTCTCCCTCTAACCCTCCCCGTTCTCATGTACTCTCTCTCTCTCATTCTCACTCTCTCAAAATAAATAAATAAATCTTAAAAAAAAAAAAGAAAAAGAAAAGACACAGGCTATCAGACTGGATTAAAATCAAGACCCATCAATATGCTGTCTGCAAGGGACTCATTTTAGACCCAAAGCCACCCCCAGATTGAAAGTGAGGGGGTGCAAAACCATTTACCATGCTAATGGACACCAAAAGAAAGCAGGGGTGGCAATCCTCATATCAGACAAATTAGATTTTAAAACAAAGACTGTAATAAGAGATGAGGAAGGACACTATAACCTACCTAAATAGTCTATCCAACAAAAAGATCTAACAATTGTAAATATCTATGCCCCTAACATGGGAACAGCTAATTATATAAGGCAATTAATAACAAAAGCAAAGAACACATTGACAACAATACAATAATAGTGGGATATTTTAACAGCCCCCTGACTGGAATGGACAGATCATCTAAGCAAAAGATCAACAAGGAAATAAAGACTTTAAATGACACACTGGGCCAAATGGACTTCACAGACATATTCAGAACATTCCATCCCAAAGCATCGGATACACATTCTTCTCTAGTGCCCATGGAACATTCTCCAGAATTGATCACATGCTAGGTCACAAATCAGGTCTCAACCAGTACCAAAAGATTGGGATTATTCCCTGCTATTTTCAGACCACACTGCTTTGAAACTAGAACTCAATCACAAGAGGAAAGTCAGAAAGAACTCAAATACATGGAGGCTAGAGAGCATCCTACTAAAGAATGAATGGGTCAACCAGGAAATTAAAGAAGAATTAAAAAAAATTCATGGAAACCAATGAAAATGAAAACACAATTGTCCAAAATCTTTGGGATGCAGCAAAGGCAGTCCTAAGAGGAAAGGATATAGCAATACAAGCCTTTCTCAAGAAACAAGAAAGGTCTTAAATACACAACCTAACCCTACACCTAAAGGAGCTAGAGAAAAAAACAGCAAATAAAGCCTAAACCCAGCAGGAGAAGAGAAATAATAAAGATTGGATCACAAATCAACGAAATAGAAACTGAAAGAACAGTAGAACAGATCAAAGAAACTAGGAGCTGGTTCTTTGAAAGAATTAACAAGATTGATAAACCCCTGGCCAGACTTATCAAAAAAAAAAGAGAAATGACCCAAATCAACAAAATCATGAATGAAGGAGGAGAGATCACAACCAACACAGAAGAAATACAAACAATTATAAGAACATATTATGAGCAACTCTATGCCAGCAAAATAGATAACCTGGAAGAAATGGATGCATTCCTAGAGATGTATCAACTACCAAAACTGAACCAGGAAGAAATAGAAAACCTGAACAGACCTATGACCACTAAGGAAATTGAAGCAGTCATCAAAAATCTCCCAACAAACAAGTGCCCAGGGCCAGATGGCTTCCAAGGGGAATTCTACCAAACATTTCAAGAAGAATAATACCTATTCTCCTGAAACTGTTCCAAAAAATAGAAATGGAAAGAAAACTTCCAAACTCATTTTATGAGGCCACCATTACCTTGATCTCAAAACCAGACAAAGACCCCATCAAAAAGGAGAATTACAGACCAATATCCTTGATGAACATGGATGCAAAAATTCTCACCAAAATACTAGCCAATAGGATCCAACAGTACATTAAAGGGATTATTCACCACAACCAATGGGATTTATCCCTGGGTTGCAAGGTTGGTACAACCTCCACAAATCATTAACATGATACAATACATTAACAAAAGAAAGATCAAGAATCATATTCCTCTCAAAAGATGCAGAAAAAGCATTTGACAAAGTATAGCATTCTTTCTTGATCAAAACTCTTCAGAGTATAGCGATAGAGGGTACATACCTCAGTATCATAAAAGCCATCTATGATAAATCCACAGTGAATATCATTCTCAATGGGGAAAAGCTGAGAGCTTTCCCCCTAAGGTCAGGAACCCTGCAGGGATGTCCACTATCACCACTGCTATTCAACATAATATTAGAAGTCCTAGCCACAGGAATCAGAAAACAAAAAGAAATCAAAGGCATCCAAATCAGCAAAGAAGAAGTCAAACTCTCACTCTTTGCAGATGATAAGATACTTTATGTGGAAAACCCAAAAGACTCCACCCCAAAACTGCTAGAACTCATACAGGAATTCAGTAAAGTAGCAGGATATAAAATCAATGTACAGATATCAATGGCATTCCTTTACACCAACAATAAGAAGAAAGAGAAATTAAAGAGTCGATCCCATTTACAGTTGCACCCAAAACCATAAAATACCTAGGAATAAATCTAACCAAGGAGGCAAAGGATCTGTACTCAGAAAACTATAAAATACTCATGAAAGAAATTGAGAAAGATACAAAGAAATGGAAAAACGTTCCATGCTCATGGATTGGAAGAACAAATATTGTGAAGATGTCAATGCTACCTAGAGCAATCTGCACATTAAATGCAATCCCCATCAAAATACCATCAAGTTTTTTCAAAGAAATGGAACAAATAATCGTAAAATTTGTATGGAACATGAAAAGACCCCGAATAGCCAGAGGAATGTTGAAAAAGAAAATCATAGCTGGCAGCATCAAATTCCGGACTTCCAGCTCTATTACAAAGCTGTCATCATCAAGACAGTATGGTTCTGGCACAAAAACAGACACATAGATCAATGGGACAGAATTGAGAGCCCAGAAATGGACCCTGAACTATCTATGGTCAACTAATCTTCGACAAAGCAGGAAAGAATGTCGAATGGAAAAAAGACAGTCTCTTCAACAAATGGTGTTGGGAAAATTGGACAGCCACATGCAGAATAATGAAACTGGATCATTTCCATATACCACAGACAAAAATAGACTCCAAATGTTTGGAAGACCTAAATGTGAGACAGGAGTCCATCAAAATCCTAAAGGAGAACACAGGCAGCAACCTCTTCGACCTCCCCGCAGCAACTTCTTCTTAGAAATATCACCAAGGGCAATGAAAGCAAGGGCAAAAATGAACTATTGGGACCTCATCAACATAAAAAGCTTTTGTACAGCAAAAGAAATAGTCAACTAAACCAAAAGACAACCGACAGAATGGGAGAAGATATTTGCAAATGACATATCAGAGAAAGGTCTAGTATCCAAAATCTATAAAGAACTTATCAAGCTCAACACCCAAAGAACAAATAATCCAATCAAGAAATGGGCAGAAGACATGAACAGACATTTTTCCAAAGAAGACATCCAAATGGCCAACAGACATATGAAAAAGTGCTCAACATCGCTCGGTATCAGAGAAATCCAAATCAAAACCTCACTGAGATACCACCTCACACCAGTCAGAATGGCTAAAATTAACAAGTCAGGAAACGACAGATGTTGGCGGGGATGTGGAGAAAGGGGAACCCTCCTACACTGTTGGTGGGAATGCAAGCTGGTGCAGCCACTCTGGAAAACAGTAAATAGGGTCCTCATAAAGTTGAAAGTAGAACTACCATATGATCCAGCAATTCCACTAGTGGGTATTTACCCGAACGATACAAATGTAAGGATCTGAAGGGGTATCTTTACCCCGATGTTTATAGCAGCAATGTCCACAATAGCCAAACTGTGGAAAGAGCTAAGACGTCCATCGACAGATGAATGGATAAAGAAGAAGTGGTATAGGTGCCTGGGTGTCTCGGTTAAGCGATTGCCTTTGGCTCAGGTCATGATCCTGGAGTCACGGGATCGAGTCCCACATCGTGCTCCCTGCTCAGCGGGGAATCTGCTTCTCCCTCTGACCCTCTTCCCTCTCGTGCTCTCTGTCTCTCACTCTCTCCTTCTCAAATAAATAAATAAAATCTTTTTTTTTTTAAAAAGAAGTGATATATATATATATATATACTGGAATATTATGCAGCCATCAAAAGGAATGAGATCTTGCCATTTTCATTGACGTGGATGGAATTGGAGGGTGTTATGTTGAGTCAAATAAGTCAATCAGAGAAAGAGATGTATCATATGACCTCACTGATATGAGGAATTCTTAATCTTAGGAAACAAAGTGAGGTTTGCTGGAGTGTGGGTGGGTGGGAGGGTGGGGTCGCTGGGTGATAGACATTGGTGAGGGTATGTGCTATGGTGAGCGCTGTGTTGAATCACAGATCTGTACCTCTGAAACAAATAATGTAATATATGTTAATGAAAAAAAAAGAAGTTAGCAGGAGGGGAAGAATGAAGGGGGGAACCAGAGGGGGAAATGAACTATGAGAGTCGATGGACTCTGAAAAACAAATTTAGGATTCTAGAGGTGAGGGGGTTGGGAGGATGGGTTAGCTGGGTGATGGGTATTAAAGTGGGCACGTTCTTCATGGAGCACTGGGTGTTATGCACAAACAATGAATCATGGAACACTACATCAAAAACTAATAATGTAGTGGATAGTGATTAACATAATAAAAAATTTTATAAAAGAGTTTACATGGGTAGTGTAAATTAGCATATAAGTAATTAATAGCTAACATTTGTTGTTTTGATAATATTGATATTATTATTTTTATATATGCAATATAAATAATGTGCACATATATATATAGTAGGATAGTTAGCCAATTATATGCATATAGTTATATATATACACACAAAGTAATCTTTTTTAAGAATTTTAGTCTCTTTTTTTTTTAAAGATTTTATTTATTCATTTGAGACACAGAGATACAGAGAGAGAGAGAAAGCATGAGCAGGGAGAGAGGGAGAAGGAGAAGCAGGCTCCTCACTGAGCCAGGA
>NW_027397064.1:104376641-104428740 GCF_003265705.2 Callorhinus ursinus
ATATATATATATATATATATATATATATTCTCCTTATAGTGTTTTATTAATTAACAAATTTATTCATTCATTCATTCATTTTTTTAAAGATTTTATTTATTATTTGAGAGAGAAAAAGCATGAGTGTGGGGAGGTGCGTGATGGGAGAGGAAGAAGCAGACTCCCTGCTGAGCAGAGAGCCAGACCCAGGACCCCGATATCATGACCTGAGTGGAAGGCAGATGTTTAACCGACTGAGCCACCCAGGTGCTCCAAGTGCTGGATATTTTTTTTCATAACATACTCCATTCATTCATTCACTCATTCATTCATTCACTTCATTCATTCACTTATCACAGTATTTCATGAATTCCTTCTACTCTACCCCCTTCAGACTTCTGTATGTTTATAAAGAAACTTCCTGGTATGCCACCCAAGATGAAATCCAGGTTGTAAAATCTTGACTTTCCTGAAACTATGTCTCCCTCATATGGAATGTGTTCAACAGCATCCTTGTATCTATTCACCTTTGAGCTATTTCCCAAAGAGGAACTTTCCTGCAAGTCCTGAGCACCATTTAAAACTGCTCACTCCTGGCAACCATATACACCTTTGGCATACATGGAACATAGGTAACGAAGGACCACTTTACCCCTGTGTGTGCTCAGAACTCAAGCATGCACATCTCTGACCTATACACAGGAAGAAAGGCTGTCCTGCTAGTATGTTTGTCATGTCAGAAGCAGAGATCAATTCAATAGTTGAAAAGAAGACTATAGGAAAGGTGTGCTGATGAACATCCTCAGACCGAGTAAAGCAAATGTCATGAGTTCTGTCGGTGACAAAGTAATCTTTCTAAAAAAACAAAAACAAAAACAAAAACAAAAACAAAACCCACCCTTGGAAACAGCCTTTGCCCTGAGGTACTACTATGGGATCCAAAGTCTGGGCAACCCACCAAACTGGGAGGGAGATTGGGTGGTTAGTGCCCGCTTTAATAGTGTTCACACTGCTATCTCATCTCAGAAAGGGATTTGCCAAATAGAATTTTTGTTCTCTCCCTCCACACATCCTTCAACCCTTTCTCATCCACACACAAAGAAATAAAAAGCAAAAAAAAAAAGAGACCTAATTACTTTTTAAAAAACACGACAAAATACATTAAATGGGGGGTCAGATCACTATTAACTTAGGTTACCAAGTCAATCTATATAATTGTGGCTTAGGAGGGATCTGACTTTGTCAAATGTGATTTATTTTGTGGCAAGAAAGCTTTTGATCTGGGTTTTAAAGGGAGCTGGGCTGGAGAAGCACTTACTGTCAGCAGGAAGTGCAGAGCTGGTGGCACAGCATGAAACCACTGAACTGTGGGTTAGACCTGATCCAAAGTGAGGGGAAGGTTTTAAGTTACTTTATATGATTAAAGGGCAAATAAGAATAGACATCGCTGGCCCCGTGAAAGGAGAGGTTTGTATTTTTCTTTCCCCGTCCCTCTTTCCCCCATACACCGTTTTGCAATTACTTTTACCATTTGTACCTTGAAATTTTAATCTCTCTTCCTCACTTGATATATTTTTTAGATGTCTGCCTGTGTGAGCTGAGATTGTATGTTTCTGGCATGACAATTTTGTTGCCATGGAGAATCTGATTTTTTATGTCAAGGCCTTTTTAGCTTCCTGGGCTCGTGGACAAGTGAAGAGGCTCAAAACACTTGCCCCCATTTGGCACAGATTCCGTGCACACTTTTTTTTTTATTTTCTCCTTGGGCAGCACTGGTTGCAAAAAGCTAAGGACCCCTGAAGGTCTTTGGAAATTGGTTTTCAGTTTGGTGTCACTGGTCCTTCTGTAAGGAGAAGTGGATTTGGAACAATTCAGGCATCAGGGTTCTCGCAATTGCCATGATATCGGCTATCTGGGGACTTGTTCCAGATAGCTAGGTGACAATCCTGAGGGTCCAATTTCACACACAGCACCAAGATGCCTGCTTGCAAATGACAGCACCAGTCTCCCATCTGAATTGATCGAGCCAGGAGTGATATGGATATCATTGAATCTGTTTAAAAAGACAGTGAGACATGCAGAATTCTGTCACTGCATTTCCTCTTCTCCACTTGAAGGGTTCTTTCCTTGTTTTCAGCTCTTTTCCTTTCTTTTCTCCTGCCCTCACTCTTCCACACCCCCAGCATGACCAGCGTCAAGTTCTGTGCTTTCCTTTGTGGCCTTCTGCTCTCCTCACTACTTAAAGTGTGGACTCTGTGTGGATCCTCAGGCATCACCTGGGAGCTTGTTAGAAATGCAGAATCTCAGCCTCTGCCCCCAAACTTCTGGTCAGAACCTGTGCTTTAGCCACAGTTGCATTTACACAGTCCAATTCGATCTTCTCCTCCTTCAATCCTTAACTTCTGTGCCTTTTTCAGCTCTGGATCTCAGAGATGGGTGCCAGGGGGATGGGAGGAAATCAAAGTTATCTAAGTTATTATGAATAAGAAGCAGTGCTCGAAACCAAGAAGTAGAAACTTAAGCTCTATTTGTGTCATTATATCAGTACTCTGAGTTGGTAGCATTCACATTTTTAAGGATGAGGAAATAAATTCAGAGAGGTCAAGTCACTGACCTAAGGATACACAGCTAATTATTTGGAATTGAATCTAATTCTGTCTACCCCAGGTTAACTAATATCTTTATTCACGTTAATTTGAGATCTTAATCTGAGTAAAGGTGGGGTTGGCATAATAGTCACCCTTTTCAGGTCATTTTGGCAGTTCAAGTGGTATTACCAGTATTTTAACCACAAAGACTGGATTTTCAGGCATCAAGGAAAAAAGAGAGATATGTGCCTCCTCCATGCCCCTGAAATCATACTATGGCCTAATAGGCCTGTGGGCAAAACCTTGACCTAGATATTTAAACAATGCCCTAGGCCTCTTCTCTGACTAGGACAGCAATAGATCATTGAGAGGTACAGAATAGAAATCTTCTGCTATTTAACATTTTTTTTAAGATTTTATTCATTTATTTGTCAGAGAGAGATATAGCAAGAGAGGGAACACAAGCAGGGGGAGTGAGAGAGGGAGAAGCAGGACTCCTGCAGAGCAGGGAGCCCAACGCGGGGCTCGATCCCAGGACCCTGGAATCATGACCTGAGCCAAAGGCAGACGCTTAACAAGCCACCCAGGTGCCCCGAAATCTGCTATTTAATAGGAGCGTTGGGACCCTGTCTCAATGTAGACAAATCCAATGTGATGACCCTATCTCTCTTCAGCTAGGATAACTGCAAAACACAATGCTGTTAAGAGTGGAAGAAGGAATCATGAACACTTTTGCTCACTAATAATATAATTCAGAGCTTCTAAACATCAACATTCGGCAAAATGAGAGTGATAGATAAATCCATGTAATTGACCCTTTACTTTTTCTTCTGGTAGCCGGTCACTTCCTTTGAAATGCCAAGCTGAGATTATTTCTAAGTAGCACTCTGTAAAATGCTAACTCAAGCAATCAACTATGTGATACCACTAACACTTCACTAAGAGACAAGATCTTCAGTTTACCAGTTCACTGCTTTTAACTTAAAGCATTGTAACTTAAAAAATATAGTAATGCAACTAAGGGCAGTGTAATTAATGACATATATCCATCTAGCGATTGACAGTTTACCTGTATTTGTAATGAAGATCACACCCAAGTGGAAATAAGTTGTATTTGAATAGCATATTGTATGGTGGATACTTTCGCTTTGTCTAACCTGGAGTAGTTAGGTAGGGTCTACTCAATTCATTTGTTTAAAATCTATCTAGAAATCTTTCACTTAAGACATTGTGGAAATGCCACTAAACAGATGAGCTAAGGATTATTAAATCCACCATATGGAGTGAGAATGATAATATATAACCAACTCCAAGAAACCAGAAAACAGAAGTTAATATAAACAAGCAGTTCATCTTTCTCCAGGATTCCAGTTTGGATGCTCAATATTCTGTGGTGGTCCCTTCCTTGGAGGCCCCTTTCAAGTGTCTCAAACTAAACTTCTCTTAGTTAGACTTGTCTGTGCAATCACTTACTTGTGTCTGGACTTTATTTCGCTAATCAATTTACATGTTTCGTAAAAATCCAGATTTTATAAGAGAATCCATGTCATTTGTTTTGCTAAGGACTTGCTTCTAATCAATTCCTTCCACGAAAGGATTCAGAGCAATTGGTATTATCCCTTAAGATATTTCTGGTAGGGTAAATTTGTATGCAAATAACAGAAAACTCACTACCTTGAAAAAAAAAACTCAGTAGCGTGTGATTGAAGCTAGGTGCATGGAAATTGAGAGGTGTCCATACTTCTATTTCTTGAACAGCACAGTAGTCGCAAGGGTGCTCTCTCTGGAATAGCTTATTAAGCTAAGTATTCGGTTTGTGAGGTTTTTCTGTATCTGGTGCTTTATTCTACTTTTTTCTAAAGGAATAAAAATAAAATTTATTACCCTACATCAAAGGAAGTCCTCAGTGAGCACAGGCTCCAGAGATGGTGGATTCAGTTCAACAATGCCATCCTCAAGAGCCACATCCTTCTCCAGCTAATATGCCCACCCAACATCTCAGCCAGACTCAACAACATTCTGGGAAACAGAAAGCATGGACTCCTAATGCTTGCTTTTAAGCCATCAAATTTGATTCTTTAGAACAACAGCATGCTGAATATCACCTCAGAATTTGTTAACAAAAATGTAGATTGTCTGGACTTATCCCAGACCTGCTGGACCAGGAATTCTGGCAGTGGGACCTAAGAACCTAAGAACCACTGATTCTGATGTGCTCAGGTTTGAGAACCATGGCATAGAGCTGTGAGACACTTCCAGGACCCAAGCCTGCCTAAACACTCAGCTTTCACATCACCAGCAGTTTTTCCTCTGTCCAACTAGCCATAATTGGGTCATATGTCCATTCCCGGACCCAATCACAGTCAAGGGTGATGGAATTACCTTGACTGGCTTTAGACTAATAATCTGGTATGAAGTAAGAGAATAACTATTTTTCTTCTTTCTCCTCTCTCTCTCTCAAGCTAGATCTCCTAAAATTTTGATGGGTTATGTTGCACATCTTCCAGTCAAAGGAGTAACTTCCTAATGGGTTGAACTGATGCCAGAGTTAATTTTTGGAACCCAAAATGAAGCTTTTGAAGTAACAATTAAACACATTTTTATTTAACCATTTTGTGGCCATAGTCATAAAACCTATGAGTAGACAAATATTATCTTGATCCTTGATTCTTGCTAGAGTGGACACTTAACTATATTATTTTTATAGAAATAGAGAAATTACTTGCCCAAAGTGATGGAGTCAAAGGTGACTCTTTCAACTCATGCACCAGACTTAGACTAGGCACTGTCTTTCGAATAAAACTGCCCCAGGAAACCAAGATAAATGCAGTATATGAGTTGTGCAAAAAGTATGCTGCTCATGAGAGAAAAGTTTTAAGTGCTAATGCCAACAATATGAGATCTGCAGGTTTAAATGACTTTCAATTCCATTGCTCCATTTTCCCTTCAAAAATCTTCGGAGACTCATTTTTTTCTCTATATGCCTAAAAATAGGAAGAGTGTCTTACTTTGATCCTCAATCTTTTATACTGCTTTACTCATGGATGGAACTCAATAATTTTATATCCATTAAATGAGGAATAAATAATCCACTAAAAGCTACCCCAGGCCTGAGCAGCCAATGTGTAGAGTTAAATTGTATTAATCTGACAAATTAAATAGAACTCAGCTTCCACCACTTTATAAGAGAAATTCTAGAGCAGTGCTAGCCAATAGAAATTTCTGCAAAGATGGAATATTCTTTAGCTGTGCTATCTAATAAGGTACCCATGAGGTACACATGGCCTTTGAAATGTGGCTAGGGCTACTTAAGAACTGAAAATTTAAGTCAAGCTAATTTAAATTTAAAGAGCTATATGTGGTTAGTAGCTCTCACATTGAACAGTATAGTTCTACAGTCTTTTCTAGTTTTATATACATGACCTTCTCACCTGGATGTTTTTGTGTGTATGTGAATCAAGCCTTGGCCTGCAAGGGGCATAAATGTGAGATATCCTCCCTGGGACTGACCTCCAAACTTTCCAAACCCCAAATGCCCTCCTGCTGATTTCCCTCACTTCCTGTATAACTTCTGAACTGTGAAATGTGCATCCTGATATACTTTTCTGATCAATGAAGGCCTTAATGGCTCCACTCTTCACAAGGGAAGTACTCACTGTAGGACATCACAGCTGAACTGAGTAATGAGCATTAGAATCCTTCAGAGTAATAACACAGCTATCTCCGATAAACGCAGACACACACGTGTGTGAACAAGTATACACACTGTAACAAGGGCTGTCAGAGCCTATATCTCCTGGACCTCACCACTGTCAGTACAAGGACATCAGAAAAGCTGAGCTGACATGGGACTTCCAATTTAAATTATTTGCAGGGGAGTGATTTCTAGAGACAGGTTGCAAGGGAAGAAAGGGGCGGGGGGAGCTAGCAAGAAATGTGGTCTCAACTGAGGCCTAGCTTCCTTCCGATGCCAAGAGGAGGTTCAGGACCACAGATTCCACCATAAATATCAGCCATGTCTTGAGACAATGGGATTGACTTTTGGAACTTTGTAGCAGTCCACCACTGGCTGAGATGAGAATGGGGGAAGTGGCAGCTTCCTGGGCAAGCATGCTTCTGTTTGGCAAAGGGTAAATCTCTGGAGAAGAGGACAGACAGTTCTAGTTGTCAGCCTGAACCCACAGTTGGGGGATGGATCCATCAGCTAAGGAAGACCAGCGGGGAACCTTGAGGCTATTCCCCCAACATAACCACTTTCAACCCCAACAACTACACCTTCCCTACTCTACTTGAGGGCTCTCTTTCTGCCTGCCATGTGTTTCAAGCAATACTTGACTGAGTTGGGATATATGTATGTGTATATATATATAGTATATATTGTGATAACACTTGAAATAGAACCCTAAATTGCATCCTGCACTGATGGGATGAAGCTCATCCACAGGAAGGCTGGCTTGCTGATGTGCCAAGGATTGGCTCTCCTTCCTTCCCTGTCTCAGCTCCATCTGCCTAACCCAACTTCCTGGGGTCAATTCCCAAATAAACTACTTACACTCAAATCCATGTCTTGTAATTGACTTCTGGGGAACCCAAGCCAAGAGAGCCACTGTCACCCTGACATTACTCTTGAGGCAGCCTCAGTTATGACTGGATCTGAATCAGATCCCGATTCTACCCTCCCTTTCATGATTCTCCTCTTATGATCCCCTTTGGTTTTCTCTGAAAATTGGCCTTAGTAGGGCCAGTTCAGGTTTTCCAACAGGTTTTTATCTGTTTTGAAACCCACAGGGTGTTTCGTCAGGTTTTCACTTTCTTTTACCCCAAGAGGCTCCTTATTGCCTAAATAAATATGCAGATAAAAGTATGGGAGCCCTGGCCAGGGCTGGCCTGCAACACCTGGGTCCTACCACACCTGCCCAGTAGCAGAAGGATGATGCCCAGGCTTCCAGCCAACATCCTCACCAGCCTTGGAAATCCCTGCCCAGCCACAGGTCCTGTTATAAATGGATGATAACAACTCTGTGCATGGAGGAGCAGGAATCCCTCCTGAATGCTGTGTGCAAGTTTGTGAATGTTGTTATCACTCTTACCCATACTATATAATGTTAAATATTTATGGGACAGTGTCTCTCCCTTTCTCATTACTATCTCTTGTCCCTGAAAAATCTTGAACCTTTGCTTACATAGGCATCAAATATTTAATAATGATGCAGCTAGTAATTCAAGCTAACCTCCCAGTCATTTGTGACAATGTGCTTGTAGCTTTTTAGGGCCTTGAGTAAATCTGGGGGAAGGCACATGCCTAAGAAACCTATTCCCTGTAGGGTTTATTTTAGGGTTTTTAAAAATGGCTGTGTACTTTCAACAGATTAGGTGTGAAAATGCTGTGTGTGTGTGTGTGTGTGTGTGTGTGTGTGTGTGTGTGACTATTCTAGTTCCTGTTGGTCTTGTACTAAATTGACTCTCTTTTTGAATTGTAGTTGTAAAATTTTGCTGAGCAGAGGGCTATATATAATCCATTTTGTCCCCATTTCCAGTGTGCAACATCAATCAACTCTTACTTCCTTTTCTGAGTTAGAACTGGAAATAAACTATAGAAATGATCCTGAAAGTATAGTGCCCTTCAACAGATGAATGGATAAAGAAGATGTGGTCCATATATATAATGGAAGATTACTCAGCCATCAGAAAAGATGAATACCCAACTTTTATATCAACATGGATGGGACTGGAGGAGATTATGCTAAGTGAAAAAAGTCAAGCAGAGAAAGTCAATTACCATATGGTTTCACTTATTTGTGGAACATAAGGAATAGTATGGAAGACATTAGGAGAAGGAAGGGAAAAATGAAAGGGGGGAAATTGGAGGGAGAGATGAACCATGAGAGACTATGGACTCTGAGAAACAAACTGAGGGTTCTAGAGGGGGTGGGGTGGGGCGATGGGTTAGCCCGGTGATGGGTATTAAGGAGGGCATGTACTACATGGAGCACTGGGTGTTATATGAAAACAATGAATTGTGGATCACCACATCAAAAACTAATGATGTATTGTATGGTGACTAACATAATAAAATAAAAAAATAAAATAAAATAGAAGTGGAACTAAGTGTAGAAACTGAGGAATTCCTCCATTTTCTACCAGTTATTCTGTTTCATGCTTAGAGCCTACCCTATCATGTGAAGTGAGGAATAAGCATCATGGTATAAAGGGCTGAGGAGGGAGCTGCTGGGAGTCAGAAGATCTGTCTGTCTTGTCTTAGTTTAAACCTTGTTTAGAATTCTCCATAAGGATAATTTTTTTAAGATTTTATTCATTTATTTGACAGAGAGAGACACAGTGAGAGAGGGAACATAAGCAGGGGGAGTGGGAGAGGGAGAAGCAGGCTTCCCACCGAGCAGGGAGCCTGATGCGGGGCTCAGTCCCAGGACCCTGGGATCATGACCTGAGCCAAAGGAAGACGCTTAACGACTGAGCCACCCAGGTGCCCCATAAGGATAATTTCTAAGACTGAAGATACTTGTCCCCATTGAAACCTCAGGAAGGACGAGACATCAGAAGGACTGGGTTGGAGAACAGTCTCTCACCACCATAAACTGGTTGACCCTTTGAGGCTGCTTTATTCTCTCATAAATCGAAATTAAAAATATATTGTTGATTGCTATGGGAATCGGGTGAGATATTCAAAGCAAAATGTGAAGTGTGAATCGTGTTTCTCATGAGAATGGCTATTTTGGAAAAGAGAAACGAGCAGGGGAAGGGTTTTCTGTCCATCCTGTTCAGAGGCGGTGTTGTCAAGTGGTTAAGTGTTTGGGCTCTGGGTCCTGGTTTTGTGGGTTCGAATCCCTTGTTCTGCCACTTACTAGTTGTGTGATCTTGGAAAAGCTGTCCAACCTTTCTGTCCTCAGTGTCACCACCTTTAAAATGGGCATAATAATAATATCTATCATATAGAGCTACTGTGATGGTGAATGAGTCAGTGTGTGCCAAGTACGCAGGGTGGTCCTGAGCAGTTAGCAAGGACCACCCATCAGCTAATAGTATGTATGAATGAACACTCCAAGGGCGTGCAGGATGGGGGTGATGAGAAGGAGCAAAAGGGTTAACTGGGAGTGTAAATAACTATTCAAGCAAGAGCTGACGTGGATATTTCTCAATTCACAATTTTTCAGATTTCCTTGGCAATTGTTAAGTTTGAATTTAACTACACATCTGTGTTTGGTGTGGGGAGTTGGGGGACAAATGAGACAAGGGTGTCCATTTTTAGGGTCCAGAGGTAATTTCAGGTTGTTATTTTTTGTTACTGTTGTTGCTGATATCAAAAATAGCATGTAGGATTTAAGCTATTTTGGATGACTACATAGATAAATAAAACAACTCTTACCGGAAAAATATTAGAACTAAAATTGTAGAAGCTGTCTCATCCAGTTTTTCCCAAGCCACTCAGCATATCAAGAACAACTTTCTAAAAATCAGATTCCCAGGTTAGGTCCTTGAATGAGTTATCAAGGAGAAAGCCAAGAACGTGTACTGTCATCTTCACAAGCCCTCCAAGGCGTTTCTGATGATTGAGCCCCTTGAAGAATTTCTCATCCAGTCTAACCTCAGGAGCAGAACTATGTCTCTTATGGCTTTCAGTCTGTGATTTCCTTTTCCCATCTTCTTCCCAAAACTGACATAAGGCAAATGTAGTGTTCGGGACTTGGGATGTGCTAAGATATAGTGTGGAAATCATTCAGGACCCCATGTCTGAAAACTATTGGAAAATTCTAGATGATATTAAAATCTAAAGTGAAGTTAGTTTTCCTTTAAAATCTTCCCTTTAAGAGAACTTAAATTATCTTAAATTTAAATTGAAGGGATTATGGGAATTGCAGTTCATAATCATTGATACCTCAGCCACAATTATAGACAGCCCTGCCTTAGTTTACACCTTTGATTTGCCAAACACAGGTATCTGTGTGTATGTTACATCCCCAATTTAGAGAATAATTCAGAAACAGAAAGCTAGTGTGGGCATGGTGTGTGTTTAGAGTAGCTGCAAATAGTATCTTTAGGCTTCTCTCATCATTTTGAAAACACATTTATTGTTTGGTGCAAGGAACAAAATGTTTTCCATAGCAACCACGGCAACCCTGGATGCCTGGCCTATTAGCTGTAACGCAGGGAACATCTTCAACAGCAGGGAAATAATTCTTGGCAATTATCACCCAGATAGTATCCCTTTGTTGTAAGAGCTTAGTCTGAAGCTTCTGGGTTTTTTAAACCCAGAAAATTTAAAAATTTTTTAAATTTTTTAAAAAAAATTTAAACATTTTTAACTTAATGTGTTAATGCAGGTGAATAGCAACAATTCCATTTCGGTTAATTTCAGGGTGATTAATAAGCCAAGGATTTTACTGTGGGCAAAAGGAAGATGCGATTTTCTTTGGACAAATTTGAAGAAATCTTCTAGCATTAACTCTCCCTCTTTTGTTTTGTCTTGTTTTGTGGTTTGGTTTGGTTTTTGGTCAGTCTACTCTGATTTTATGCTTTGCGAGGTGACAGGGAGAGTTCCTTGTCATTTTGTTTTTTCTCTTCCATTCTTAACATAAATTCTTATCATATATGAGTATGAGAATAATTAGAATAAATGAGGAAAAAATTTTAAAGCATGACTAGGAAGTCTGGCTGTGGATTATTGAGGATAAAAGAGAAATAGTTAATGTTTGAGGGTTTTTATTTCAAAAATAGTGATGATCACATGAAAAGTCACAAGTTTTCACCAGCTGTCCAATTGCTGTACATATTCTTTATGCAATAAATCAAATAAATATGAATAATGTGAGTCTCCATTTATATAAGAAAGACATGCTGATAATAGAAAATATGTTATAGGCAAAAAGCATAAAAGGATGAAATCACTCATATTTTTATCGCTCAGAAGAAATCACCATACAAATTTCTCTTCTATCATGTTTTAACACTGTTGAGATCAAAGTTTATACAACCTTGCTTTTTTTCACTTAAGAAGAAAGAAGGCTCGGGGCTCCTGGGTGGCTCAGTTGGTTAAGCGACTGCCTTCAGCTCAGGTCATGATCCTGGAGTCCCGTGATCCTGGAGTCCCGTGATCCTGGAGTCCCGTGATCGAGTCCCGCATCGGGCTCCCTGCTCGGCAGGGAGTCTGCTTCTCCCTCTGACCCTCCTCCCTCTCATGTGCTGTCTCTCTCTCTCTCATTCTTTCTCTCAAATAAATAAATAAAATCTTTAAAAAAAGAAGAAGAAAGAAGGCTCATGAAATGGGCAGGAGGAGAAATTGAATGGAAATAAAGAGTAGGCTCAGAGTCATTTTGGACTTTTTAATTTTTTTTTTTAATGTAAAAGCTCTTCTTAAGCCTCCCTGTCAGTTGTGAGAAGTTGAGAGAAGGTAGTCCAGACTGGGAATTGTGGACAGGTTAGTGAAGACAGAGCTGGTTGATAAAAATGTCCGGAAGGATCTGGCATGTCAGAATCTCTGCTCAAATGCCTTCTCCCAGTGCCTTTCCTCTTTATTGATTTTATGGGTTTTTAGAAACCTTTTTTTTTTTTCCTGCTACATAATATTCTCAAAGAGCTATGCTTGAATCCCAAGTGTTAGGTGTTCTAAACTTGCTGGATCTCATTCTCCTGAACTATATAATGGCAATTGTGCTATTTATTTCACAAGATATTATGTATGTTTTAAAGTAGGCTGAACTGCAGTATCAAAAAAATTCTAATGTTCAATGTCTTTTTTTTTAAAGATTTTATTTATTTATTTGAGAGAGAGAATGAGAGATAGAGAGCATGAGAGGGAAGAGGGTCAGAGGGAGAAGCAGGCTCCCTGCTGAGCAGGGAGTCCGATGTGGGACTCGATCCTGGGACTCCAGGATCATGACCTGAGCCGAAGGCAGTCGCTTAACCAACTGAGCCACCCAGGCACCCTCTAATGTTCAATGTCTTAAACAACATAGATGTTTAGTTCTTGTTGATATTATTATTTGGGTCAGGCATTCAAGTAGACAGATGCTTTTCTTCATGTGATGATATGGGATTCCAGGATGTTTCCATGTTGTTGTTTTGCCATCAACTAGAGCCTTGGTGCCAACTGCATCCATCAGTGATAGAAGGGGAAACAAGTGGGGAAGAGACCAGTTGGCTTGGAAGTGGCATGTCTTCTTCCTAGTCACATTTTGATTGGAGAGAACTTATTGCTGTGGCTATAAGTATAATAGGATGGAGAGAGAAATGAAATGAAATTTCACATCTACCACAGAAGAAGAAAAATGGATATTAAGGAAATCAGCCATATCTGCCACTGTATCCACATCTTGTGAAACACTTAATAAAATACATTTCACAATAGATGCTGAGCATGTTCCTTCTCTTCCTGTCCATGAATTTCAGTCTTCTCAGGAATGTGAAAAAAAAATCAAACAAAAACTTAACAGCAGTAGCTATTAGGAGAGAATCAACACACAACTTGTAGTATGTGCCTATGACTAAAGTAGGGTCCACCTCACATCCTCCATGTCTTGTGTCTACATGTCCACTTCCATTGATGATAGGCTTTCTGCACTGGGGAACCAGGACTCAGAAAAGTTCTCGATTACCAAGGAGAAGTCCCATTGACTCCTTCTGAGATAGTGAGAAAGTACACCGGGACATTACTAAAATGATTTTCAATGACATAGCTTGAAATCAAAAGGGATTATTGATTAAGTCCTCTAAATTGAAAATTTAATTAACTCCCCAACTTGATACCCTTAGCAAGGTGCTTCACAAAGGTGTTGTTTCTCTCTCATCCCCACCCATGGCATACACATTCTGCCTTTCCAGGATTCCACTCAGTATTTGGAAGATTTATGAACTCTTGGGTCACTAAAAATGATTATTGACTTCGTTATTCCTATGTGAAATGAATACAGAAGACTGAGGCCACATGTCTTCCAACTGAGCAAGAGCTAATATTGATCTTCTGCAAAGTTCCAGGGTATCAAATAATGAACTTCTAGGGCCCAAAAGTTTTTGTCCCCTGTAAGAATATTTTTGTGTGTCAAGTATACTAAATCCCACGTAGATCCAGAAACGTGGCACACTGTCTCATGTCCCTCTGAGATTTTATGTATGCTGTTCCCATGTCCCTGTCTGATCTCTCCAACGTTTTCTCTCTTTAACCTTGTTTGCCTGCAACATTGTCATACCTGCTTCTTCAGCTCTACTGTCTCATCATCACTGTCTCAAGGCTTTTCTGATCACTTACTGAGACATTCTGTCCTCTGTTTTCCTGTCACACCTTGTGTTTGCCTTTCATAAACCTTCCCATCACATCACATTGAACATTTTTATTTGCATGTTTTTCTTTCTTCAGTACCCAGAATGCCCCAGGTGCTCCGTGAACATCGGTCGAATGGATGAGACAGAGTCAAAGATATAGTCAATGATATTTGATCTTTGTATCTACAGCAAAAATGTCTGGGCCATGGTAGAGGGAGGGATGAAAGAGTAGCGAAAAGAAGGAAGGAAGGAGATCTCAGTAAGGCAGAAGATAGAAAGCATGTTACAAGATTAAGGCTGTAAGAAGATAAAAATAAAAAAATAGTACCGGTTGTACTAGGAATCCAGAAAATGGGAACGAATGCCCAAGGAAAGACAGGAGGAGTTACAGAAGGAACAGCGTGGGTTCAAGATGAATCTTGAACCATAAAGGAGAATAGGATGGAAGAGGAGAATGGAAATCAAGCCACGTAAGGACGAGCAGGGCACAGTGGGGGGTAAAGACATCTTTGCAGCACACCATTTCACTTCTCTTTGAGAGCTGAGCATTGCAGCCATGTGGGATGTTACTACTGCTCTCTCTCTGATCTTCTTCCAGGAACTGGTGGTTGGTCTCCAGCAGATTCCAATGCTCAACAGTGGCTCCAGATGGACCTGGGAAACAGGGTAGAGATTACAGCAGTAGCCACGCAGGGAAGATACGGAAGCTCTGACTGGGTGACGAGTTACAGCCTGATGTTCAGTGACACAGGACGCAACTGGAAACAGTATAAGCAAGAAGACAGCATCTGGGTAGGACATCTTTTCTCTTCCAATGAATGAATCTGAGATGTAATAATGGTAACCAGTGAGCATTTCTATCATTTTCCTCTACCCAGATTCTTGGTAGCTTAATAACTGTGGAGTGTCCATTCAGAAATAATTAGATGGTATATGAGTCCTATCTCCAGCATGGCTCCAGTTCCAAGGGAAATTAGGATGCCTGTTGCAAAAAAGTTTCATGTTTTCCTCCTCTTCTGGTAACTTAAGTAATTCACTGACCGGGTCTCAATTCTTCATCTATAAAAACAGAAGGATACTGCAAGAGTCTGATTGTTAATGAGAATGTATTGATTTATTGGGTATGTATTTATTTACTCACTTGTTCATTATGTACCAGGTACTTCGCACACCTCCTAATGACCCAGCGAGCTCAGTTATATAATCTGACCAAAACTGAACAATCCGTAAAAATCTCAGCATAAGAATCTGTAGTCTGGTCTGACTTTAAAGACACTGTGCTCAATAGCCTCTATTCAAGATTTGAAAACAATTAAAAGGTTTAAAAAGACAAGATAAATATAAAATGTAGAATCATTCTGACATTAGAAACAATCTTCGCCTAGGAAGTGAAGGACAGTGTGCTCCAAGCTGTGAAAAAGAACTTTCCGCCCCCACCCCAAGGCCCAAACTCTTGAGCTCTGGCGTAGTGAAAGCTGTCCCCAGACTGAGGTTAGAAAGGGAGGCCAAGGCACAGAGCAAGAGGCACCTGGAGGAGGCACCAGAAACTCATGCACTAAATAAAATAATGCATTACTTTACATTGCTTACAATTTAAGGAAAAACATCTCCAAATATTTATTTTTCCCTAAATGTACATAAGATTGAAGATTTGGCAATTGATAGAGTAGTCTGTCCTTCTCATATTCTCCCTACTTGTTTTCCCCATTAAATTAATGCCACCTATGGTTTCAAATTGCTGTTGTCTATATTTTTCTGTGTTGGCCCCACCAGTTGGAAACAGATTTCTATTTTATGTTCATCGTTATTTGATAATCGCCATACTCATCAATAGTGCTAATTGAAAATAATAGTAAACTGAGGATTGGGATTAGTTATGGCAGATTGAATCTTGAGAATACTATTATTATCATCTTTATTCTGGGTTGCCTATAATATTAGGTTGTAATATTTACAGAAAGCATGGGTTTTCTTCATTTTAAAAATTGGATTTTAAGGGGCATCTGACTGGCTCAGTCAGAACAGCATGCAACCCTTGATTTTAGGATCGTGAGTTTGAGCCCCACATTGTGGGTAGAAATTACGCAAATAAATAAAACTTAATTTTTTTAAAAGGCTTTGGGGGACTATTCTATTTTTTCACTCAATTTTGAAGCCTCCATAAATTTTTACAGGTTTTTGTTTTCTTTTGTTTTGCTTTTAGTTTCAAATGAAAAATAAGCACACCTTCCATTTTGAAGAACAATTTTAAGGTTTTATGTTGACTTGAGAAGGACAAATAGATGTGGGATTATTTATTTTCTTTGACATTTTCAATCAGAACCAGTTGTTTTTCAGAAAGAATTGCAGTTTTGAATTATTTTGTCTAAATATTTTTATTGAGGTATAACTGATATGCAATAGTATATTCATTTCAGGTATACAACATATGATTCATTTGTCTACATTGCAAGATGGTTATCACAATAAGTCTAGTTGCCATCTGTCACCATACAATACAATTGTCCATATAATATCATTGTCTGTATTCTCCATGCTGTACATTACATCCCCCTGATTTTTTTATTTTATAATTGGAAGATTGTACTTCTTGATCTCTTTCACCCATTTTGTCCATACCCCAAATCCCTCCCTTCTGGCAACACCAATCTGTTCTCAATATCTAAGAGTCTAGATTTTGTTTCTTTTGTTTGTTTGCTTTGTTTTTTAGATTCCACATGGTAAGTGAAATCACGTGGTATTTGTCTTCCTCTCATTGACTTATATTACTTAGCATAATACCATCATGGGCCATCTTTATCCATTCATCCATTGATGTACACTTGGGTTGTTAGCATACCTTGGCTATTGTACATAATACTGCAGTGAACATAGGGGTGTGTTATTTTTCTGAATTAGCATTTTCATTTTTTGATAGATATCCAGTAATGGAATTGCAGGATCATATGGTCATTCTATTTTTAATTTTTTTGAAGCATCTCCATGCTGTTTTCTATAGTGGCTGCGCCAGTTTGCATTCTCAGCAACAGTGCATGAGTGTTGCTTGTTCTCCACAGCCTTGCCAACACTTGTTATTTCTTGTCTTTTTGATAATAACCACTCTGACAAGTGTAAGTGATAGCTTATTGTGGTTTTGATTTGCATTTCCTTGATGATTAGTGATGTTGAGCATCTTTTCATGTACTTGTTGGTCATCTGTGTGTCTCCTTTGGAAAAATGTCCATTCAGATTTCCTGCCCACGTTTTAATCAATTTTTTTTATTGTTCTCATTGAGTTGTATGAGTTCTCTATATATTTTGGGTATTAGCCTGTTATCAGATATATGATTTCCAAATATCTTCTCCCATTCAGTAGGTTGACTTTTGGTTTTGTTAATGGTTTCCTTTGCTGTGCAGAAGCTTTTTAGTTTAATGCCCTATTTGTTTATTTTACTTTTGTTGCCCTTGCCTTTAGAGTCAGTTCCAAATATACATACACACACACACACACACACACACACACATACACACACAACTGATGTGAAAGAGCTTACAATTCATATTTTCTTCTAGGATTTTTATGGATTCGGGTCTCACATTCAAGCCTTAAATCTATTTTAAGTTAATTTGTGTGTATTTTATAAGATATTTGTCCAGTTTCATTCTTTTGCATGTAGCTCTCCAGTTCTCCCAGCACCATTTGTTGAAGACACAGTCTTTTCTCTATCATATATTTTGCCTAATTTTTCATAAATTAGTTAACCATATATGCGTGGGGTTATCTCTGGGCTCTCTATTTTGTCCCATTGATCTTTGTGTCTGTTTTTATGCCAACATCATACCATATTTTGATTACTATAGTTTTGTAGTATGGTTTGAAATCAGGAAGCATGATGCCTCCAATTTTGCTCTTTCTCAAAATTGCTATTTGGGGTCTCTTGTGGTTCCACATATAATTTAGAATTCTTCTTTCTACTTCTATGAAAAATGCCATTGGAATTTTGATAGGAATTGCACTGAATCTATAGACTGTTTTGGGTATCTGGACATTTTAACAAGATTAATTCTTCAAATCCATAAGCATGAAATATCTTTCCATTTCTTTCTGCCCTCAGTTTCTTTCATCAGGGTCTTATAGTTTTAAGTGTCTTCCACTTTAAGTCTTCCATTTCTTACATTAAATTTATTACTAGGTATTTTGTTCCTTCTGATGCAACTGTAAGTGGATATATTTTTTTCTTTCTGATACTTTGTTACCAGTTTATAGAAGCACAACAAATTTTTGCACATAATTGTTATGCCTACTGTTTGCAATACTATGTTGAATGAAAATGGGGAGAGTGGACATCCTTAGGAGGAAAAGCTTTCAGCTTTACACTGTTGAAAATGATATTAGCTGTGGGTTTGTTATATATGACCTTTATTGGGTTGAAGTCCCTTTCCACTATACCTCTTTGTTGAGAGTTTTTATCATAAATGGATGTTGAATATCATCAAATGGTTTTTCTGCATCTATTGAGTTGATCATATGATTTCTAGCTTTCGCTTTTGTTAATGTGGTGGACCACATTGATTTGTAGATGTCGAATCTTGCATCTGTGTGATAAATCCCACTTGATAATGGTATATGATCCTTTTAATGCATTGTTACATTCAGTTTGCTAATATTTTGTTGAGGATTCTTGCATTTATGTTCATTGGGGATATTGGCCTGTAATTTTCTTTTTTGTGTTGTCTTTGTCCAGTTTTGGTATCAGGATAATTAATGCTGGCCTCATAAAATGAGTTTGGAAGCATTCCCTGTTCTTTACTTTTTTGGAAGTTTGAGAATAGGTATTAAATCTTTGAATGTTTGGTAGAATTAACCAATGAAGCTATCTAGTCCTGGACTTTTGTTTGTTGGAAAATTTTTGATTGTTGATTCAATCTCCTTACTAGTAATTGATCTGTTCAGATTTTCTAGTTCATGATTCAGCCTTGGATGAAACTAAGTTTCCAGGGATTTTACCATTTCTACTAGGTTGTCTGATCTGTTGGCATGTAATCATTCATAGTAGTCTTTAACAATCCCTTTTATTTCTGTGGTATGAGTTGTAACTTCTCCTTCATTTCTGATTTTATTTGAGCCCTTTCTCTTCTTTTTGTGGTGAGTCTAGCTAAAGGTTTGTCAGTTTTGTTTGTCTTTTTAAATAACCAGTTCCTAGTTTCATTGATGTTTTCTATTGTTTGGGGGTTTTTCTTTGTTTGTTTGTTTTGTTTTGTTTTTATTTCACTTATTTCCACTCTGATATTTATTATTTCCCTCTTTCTACTAATTTTGAATTTTCTTTCTTCTTTTTTTTTTGAGTTGCTATAGGTGTCAAGGTAAATTATTTATGTGAGTTTTCTTTGTTTCTTGAGTTAGGTCTGTATTACTATGAACTTCAGTCTTGGAATCTCTGTTCCTGCATCCCATAGATTTTGGCATGTTATATTTCTGTTTTCATTTGTCTCTAGATTTTTTTCTCTTTTGATTTCCTGTATGATCCAGTAGTAGTTCACTAACAAGTTGTTTAATTTCCATTCATTTGTAGTTTTTCTAGTTTTCTTCTTGTAATTGAATTTTTTTAGGATTTTTAGTATTTATTTATTTATTTATTTATTTATTTATTTGAGAGAGAGAGAGAGAGAGAGAGAGAGCTTATGAGTGGGGCGTGGGGAGAGGAGCAGAGGGAGAGGACAACAAACAGACTCTGTGCTGAGCATGGAGCCTGACTCAAGGCTCAATCCCATGACCCGGCGATTATGACCTGAGCTGAAATCAAGAGTCGGATGCTTAACCAACTGAGCCACCCAGGTGCCCCTTGTAATTGAGTTCCAGTTTCATACCGTTGTTGTCAGGTAAGATGTTTGATATGATTTCAGTTTTCTTGAATTTCCTGAGATTTGTTTTGAGGCTTAACATGTGAGATACCCTAGAGAATGTTCCATGTGCTTTTTATAAGAATGTGTATCCTGCTGCTTTTGAATGGAATGTTCTATCTATACCTGTTAAGTCCTTCTGGTGTAATGTGCCATTTAAGGCTGATGTTTCCTTATTGATTTTCTGTCTGAATAGTCTATCTATTGATGTAAGTGAGGGTTAGATTCCCCTACTATTATTATATTGCTGTCAATTTCTACCTTTAAGTCTATTAATATTTGCTTTGTATATTGGGTGCTCCTATGCATGGTGCATAGAATTTTATGTTATATCTTCTTCTTTTGATTCTTTTACCATTATGTTCTGCCCCCTTTCTCTTTTAGCACAGTCTTTGTTTTAAAGTCTATTTTGTCTGAGCATAGCTATACCAGCTTTATTTTGTTTTCCATTTATATGTAATCTTTTTTCATCCCTTAACTTTCAGTCATTATTGCTTTATCTCTGAAGTGTCTTGTAGACCGCATATAGAGGCATGAGGCTCACATGAGACTGACCCAAGCTCATACTGGTGGTACGAGAATACAAAACTTCTTTCTATTTCTCCTTTATCGCACCTGATTATTTTTAAGTTTCACAAAATTGATTTACTTTTTTTACCTTAAATGTAAACTTTATTGTAAAAGTAATGTTAAGCCCTATTGTTTTATTCACACATCGCTAAAGTATGAGTGAGAACATAGCCATAATATCGCACTGTGTTTCTATAGTGTATGGATGGAACTCAAACTCTGAAGCAGCATGCCCATCAAAGAGAGGCTCAGTACTTTGCCAAATGTACATATGTAAAATATGACTTGTGCTTAATATTCATTATTATTTCCACAAGATTATACTGCTGGATGAATAGATTACATTGAGAAGTTTTATTTACTCATTTTAAATTTAAATTAAAAGTAAGATTATAGATTTACCAGAATTAAGCCTGATAAACAAGATGAGAGCAATGGCCAAACAAGAGATTTTTATAAAACTCTCTAAATTTTTCTATTTAACTTTTCATAAAAAGCCAATACCTAAAAACATCAATATCAAGTACTGAATTAAGGATGATGTATCATGGAAGTAGAGAATCTCTCGAATGAGACTTTCACATGGTCTTTTGAAGATCTTCAATTTTCAGATGATATGGAGTTTACAAATTCAGATGACATTGAGTTAGCAAACAATATAACTGAGGGCATGCCATGGATGGGATATCAATTTACCAGTACTCAAGAGATTTATTTTATTTTACAAAGTTCATTCAGAATGAGAATCCTGAAAATATATCTATCTATACAATGTACAATATCAAATATTCATGCCCTAAAAATCAATTTGAAGAATTTCTGATCTGATACTGAATGTAATGTTCATGAATGAGGCTGCCAAGCAGCCGCTTAGAGATGAATCATGATTTATGAACAAGCCAGAGTTCCCCACTTCACTAAATAATCAGGTGTGAAGGTCTCGGGGACAAACTTAGTGATAATTTTAGTATCTTAGCAGATTTAAAATCTCTTCCTGGTTGGCTTGTAGACATGCCAAGAAAATACAAATACTAAGATTCTAACTCTGAGCAGCAACATTAGCCCTATGTTCAGTAAAGTAGATAAATATATTTGGAACAAAGGGACTTCTAATTAAATCCACACAGACCAAAGTCCCATTACCACTCATCTGGAAAGATAGGCTCATAGAAACACTTACTGTCTCAAATCTATGCCTGAATTACTACTTCAGTTCTGAGTCCCTCCTATATGGACCACTGGGGGAGATAAGAAGCTTAACATAGTCCACCTATGTTTCCCACATACAGCATGCATGTGTTCTAAAAACACATTGCCCTCTATGTGCATTGACATGTTCCTTTATTTTCTGATATTTGTCACTCTGAACTTTCAAAGACAGCCACTTGTGCCTGTGTTTTAGTATATGGTATCCTATTTTTAAATCACATTATCCACATTGCTCATGTATGTGTACAAGTCAGTTAGGATCCTTTCCTCTTCTCACCTAAGATAGAATGTCTCCATCTTTTGATCTATTATAAAATTTCAAGAAAATTTTCACTTGTCTTTTTCTTGAGGTCTTTTGCTTCCCCCCCCCCCACATTTCTGGGTAAATCAACTGTGCCAGGTGCATTAGCTATAGATGCAAAAGCCTTATATGATGATTCAATAATATATGTTTCATTTTCAATATCCTTTCTGATGGCAAGTTTCATACCCATTCCAGCTACAGCAGCATATCAGGGTAATGTTTTTAGTTAATGGACTCACAAGTATTTAATAAGTTCTTATTAGGACAGGGTAAGAAGCAAGTGCAAGAATCCTCAACCCATAATTTAGGCCCTGCCAGTACATGCTAAATATGCATTTCACTCATCTCAAAGTTAATTTCCATTGTCATAGCTCCGAGATTCCACCACCCTTACCAGATTTCTTGGATGTAAAATATGATATATATCACAATTCTCTTACCCATTTGTATCCATGAACTTCACCACCAGAAACCTACAGTGTACAAAAAACAAAGCCGAAGTCCCCAAACTCATCTTACACCTGATCTCCAGTCGCCCATCTCAACCGTGTTTAGTTTATAAATAAAATTCTTTTTACTGAGGCATATTGGATAAAATATTTGCCTTTTCTGACTACTTTTACACATATATGAAAGTGTTCATAAAACCTCTTTCTGTAATTCAACTCTAAGTCCCTCCTTCTTAGAGATTTTAATGTTACCTAGAAATTTCAGTAACTTTTAAACCTCTCCTACTGCATTTTATTTATGATGATGACAGAAAATAAGAACTAGAACCAATCTATAAGAATCCCAGATTTTTCAAATTTCTCTTCTAATCATTTGCCCTTTCCTCCCTAAGTTTAATCTTATTATCGATGTTAAAGCTCTATTCATCTTTGTAGAAAAACTTACTCTACTCATCTTTTCCAGAGATAATCTAATGAGCCCCTCTCAGGTATTGGTTTTAAACAAGTATCTGTTGTTGGTGGATCCCTCAGTATTGACCATGAAGATATTAGTGGTCTGTTTTACCTACAGGTTTGCTCACTTCTTCCTAGTCTCCACTTAATTAGTCATTCACAATCAGCCTCTGCTGAATACAGGTCATAGATTTTGAGATGGCCGCATTCTAATCAGTCTTCATGCCATAATATAGGAAGGTTCCCTCATGAGGGATGCAAGGACCACAGTGATATAGACCACTGGGGGAGACAAGAAGCTTAAAAAGTTGAGGTCATGACTAAAGCAAGGAACTTTGCAGTTCTGGCACCTACAAATGAAATAATATCAGTTCAGAATACATCCAAAGGGTTGTAGAGAATTGAGTTGATTCCTCTGGGGTCTATATTCCAGGAGGCCCAATGCAATGAAGGGGCTACTCTATCCAGCACTCAATATGAATAGGCACTTGGCTAAGATTACTGAAGATATTGTCTAATACCTTCTAAATAAGCTAAATGAATTGTTTCTATCTTAAGGGGGAAAGTTGAGGTTTAGAAGGGCCAAGGAACTTGGTCCGTATCACAGAAGTAGTAAAGTGATGGACCAAGATGCAAACCCAACTCTGTTTGTCCATAAAGCCTAAGCACCTAAATCACCAGATAATACTTTAGGGTAGTGGTTGATGGCATAAGAATTAAAACCCGACATTCTAAGACAAGGGGCTGGTGCAAACTGGGCTGGAATCAGGACACATTCTGGTCCAGTGGCTAAGTAAGCCTGCTAAGTGAAACCAAAGTGGAAACTCAAGTTTCATTTGGACTGAACCAGCATGGTGAGCCTTGGGGGAAATCTTGGTGGACATGGCAATGCCCAGAAGGTATCTCTAACATATGACGTCTTTAAGGTATCCCTAACACATCACGAGTTTCAGATTCTTCCTGCTTGGCTCTACAGTCAGCGGTGTGCTCAGAAAGAGGTTTAGAACTAGATTTCTGGCCTATGTCTTCTGTTGATGATTTTGCAAAACAGATCATCAGAACTAGAGTTGGGAGAGACTGATGTATACAAACTCAAAATATGTCTTCCTTGAGTGTTAATGCATTGAAACCCAGTTATTTGCTCATGCAATGGGTAATGAAAATGTCTACCTCTTCCCCTACAGAATGGTCTTTCAAATCTTTTTTTTTTCTTAAGATTTTATTTATTTATTTGAGAGAGAGTGTGAGACAAATCAAGAGGGAGAAGGAGAAGCATACTCGCCACTGAGCAGAGAGCCCAATGCAGAGCTCAATCCCAGGATCCTGGGTCCATGACCTGAGCCAAAGGCAGATGCTCAACTGACTGAGCCACCCAGGCATTCCTCTTTCAAATCTTCTAACAACTGGAGGCTTTGATTCCTTTCCTTCACTGATGCAATTTCCATGCCAGTAGACCTGCTCACTGATAGCCAATAACACATGACAGATTCCACCCTCCTCCCTAGCCCGTCACTCCCCTCTGAATATACTGTATATTACTGATAATCAGCTTACAGTTTTCTGAAAATCATGTTGCTTCTACCCAAATCCATCAGGAATCTAGTCCTTTATTTTAGAATCCTTTGGCCTGTATGATAAGGTGGTCTATGATTTCCTATAGCTTTATGGAATCCATCTTAATATAAAGGGCTTGCATATGTTACCCAATAATTTTCTCAAACAGATCAATTGAAACAATGGACTATACATTAAGCTCATTATTCCCCTCATTTCACCTTGAGTGACTTCTGAACTCTGGGACATGTTCTCTGATCTTTATGATTCATACACATTTATTTTGCCAATTTGGTCTAGAACCAAATTGAGTTTGGTTCTAGAGTATTGATCACTGTTTGATATAGTATTTTAAGCCTACCAATTTCAGAAAACAATTCGAGAGTGAGAATCTCATGACCTTCAACATATATCTTTTAAACTCTCATTATACGCCAGGCAGTGTGCTAGGTGTTAGGCATAAAAAAGGGGCTTTCGGGTGTGCTTAATCCCTTCCATGGATGTGCAGAGCCATCAAGGAGAAGGTAAATGACACTGAAACAGAGCATGTATGTACAAGCAGCACTGATGGCCATCCAGGAGCATGAAGCTTCAAGAAGGTGTGCTGGTGAGTAGAGAGTGCAAGGGACAAAGATGAGTCCAAAGGGCAGGGACCACGTTCAAGTTACTTTGGCTTCCCAGCAACTACAGAAGCCTGTATGCCTAATACAAACCCAAAAAATATAGGAACGGAGGAAGAGAAAGTCATAGGAAGGGAGAAATATTCACAACAGGGTAAGTGCTATAAGTAAAATCCGAAAGGAAGATGTATAAAATATAAACAAATTATTAAAGGAAGATGTATAAGATGTATCTGAGATATACAGAATTAATAAATTTAGATACAAGATTTCCCTGGTCAAATCTATGAGTTAAACCTGGAGAGCAAGGCTGGCTAGATATTGTGGACTACTAGCACGCACATATCTTCTTTAGCTATAGATCAAGAAAGTAAGTCATTATGTCTTTATGTACTTTGTTTTGATGGTTTTTTTTCTGTTTTTTTTTCTTGGTTGTTAAATAACAAAGACCACATATAAGAGAATGCCATCAAATATTTTTTCAAGATTTTGTTAATGGTTTTCTCCTTGGCTCTCTCTCATATACATATAAGCTTTTAATGTAGATATTTATTTCATAGTTGGTCATAACTAAAAGCGCAGTTAAGAAGTTAACCTCTGGTTAGAATGTTGCCTCTGACTTAATGGAGACCACTGGTGAAAAAGTGAGACCAACAGAAACAAAGAGTGAAGGGAAATGTGGAGGCTTTTGATTAGAGTCACATTCCAGTTTCACAATTGATTGCTTATATGACCTTGAAAATATCACTTAATTTTATTATAATGATTCTTCCCATCCATAGCAGGCATATATCTAGAAACTTCGAGGCCTTTTGCATCTCTTCCTCTATACTTCCCTGCTTGGAATCCTTGGTTTATGGGCTGCTCTGTGGATTGTAATAAGAAAGACCTGGCAATAAAGCCTGAGCTTCACTAGGGATCCAGCTTAAAACAAACAAGGCCCCCTCAGAGTTTGATACCTCCTGTGAATCATCCCATAGTTTTGTCCTGAGCACTTTTTGTTGACCTTAGATTCTCTTATCTCTGGATGAGGCTCTTCAGTAAAGGGAAGAAGGAACAACTGGCCAATCGCATTGTGCAAGCAACAGCTGGTCTTTACCCCAGAATCAGCAGGCTTCCCTCCAGCCCTCTGACTCCACATGAGCCCATGAAAGTTCCACAATGATGCCCATCTGTTTTCCCTTCTTAATGTTAGAATTTGCCGAGTTGTTTCAGAGAACTTCCCAACATGGGGTCTAGCCTCTTTAAGGAGTAAATACTTTCACACATTTACACATGTGGCATTTAAACACATCACATGGACAGGGAGTCAACATGTAGTCTTCAGGATTAATATTCATGTGGACACTTTCTCGGGGAGAGCAGATGTTTGCAGTCTCCTACAAACTGGTTGCATTTGTAATGGGATGAGGTCCAGCAGCTGATCATCAAAAGAAGGGGGATAATCTGGTCAAAATTAATTCTTCTAAACCCACTGCTATTAAATTAAACTTATTGTTAAAGTCCTCAGCAGTTCACAGGAAACTTCATTTATAAGTGTATTTCCGATATATATAAACCAGTTAGGTTTTGGAGACACCCACCTTAGATTTGGAGAAATTGAAGTTAATATCTCAACTTTAACATGCAGCAGAGCATTAGATTTTTTATGTGACTATATTGAATTATTTTAGCAAAGTATAATGACTGAGGGGAAGAAATCTAATTAACTATATTTTATTCATTTAGTCTTTAACTATCATTATTTTTTTCTTTTTTTTCCCTCCTTTGATTATATCAGTCCTTGAAGTTTGGCAGCTCAAAATTCTGTTATGACTTTGATAAATGATTTAATCCATAGACGTCTCAGTTCCCTCCTCTGCAAAATGGGTATATGAATGTTCTTACTTAATGTGGTCTGTGAAAGCTTCTCAAAAATAAATGTGCCTCAAAATGTCCCACAGAGCATAAAGGAAAGATTACTGGGCCCCACCTGCCAAGCTTCTAATCCAGTAAATTTGGGATGGAGCAGAAAATTTACATTTGTTAGGAAATCCCAAATAATCCTGGTGCTGCTAGTCAGGGACCTTACTTTGAGGACCACCATGTAAACTGTAAATGGGTTAATGTGTATAAACTATACACAATGCTAAATAAATAAAGGTTAGATATTACTATCACTATTGAAGGTAGGTGTATGTGAGGCATCTGGTGAAGATACCCAGAGGAAACTGGCTCTCAGTTTTCTTTCTTTTGAGTTTTGTACACAAAATGGAAAGCAATCTTAAAAGTCTTTTTTTTCCCCCCAATAAACTAAATACTCAGTGGAGAAAGTAAGATCTCCTTGTGGTTACAGCCAAAGATATTTACCCACCCAGGCTCATTAAAAACAATTAGCTGGGAGTCCTGGTAGCAGACAGAAGAGCTAGAGGAAGAGCCTGGGGGAGTTACTGACGCCTAAAGAAAAAGGCTCTGGGCCAAAGTCTGATGCCCCGGGTGCCTATTTGGCTCTAGTCAATGGAAGGATTCCAGGCCTGGCAGGGACCTCACGGAGGCAAAGAGTCTCTCAAGTGTTCTTTGAAAAGTCCAAAAGAAAGCAAGCTTCATTAAGTTTATGATTACAATGATTGCAGTTGATAGTAAAGACAGAAGCATAATCTAGTCAGTGCAGGTTTCGATTCCTGTTAAGTATCCTTTCCAGTTTTGTTTGCCTTCATGTTAATAAGAAAAAGGAGAGAGAATCAGCAAAATATGAGTGTGAGCAGGAGTCGATCTTGTGTTTCAAATCCCTGGCCAAATGTTACTGATCATGTGGGATAGCATCCTTCCCCCTGTCATGTCACCCAGGGCACTGCTCCTGCTGGAGCAGCTGTCTCAGCTAGAGAAGGAACCGCATGGTATCACTAAATTTGTCTAGACTCTAGCCTGATAAATAATTCTCCAGTTTCACTACTCAATAATTATTTGGAAATTAATTCACAAGTCTATACAAAAAAAAGCAGTGCCTTTTTGGGAGGTCTTATTTTATTTTTAAGTATTGGAAGAAGAGAGAGGGAGTCATAAAAATCAGGCTGGAATTATTTTGGCCAGTGGGAAAGATGTACTTGCAGAAAAAAAAAAATCTGTAGCAGAGAATCATGAACCCCTAACATCCGATCTTATTTAATTGTAATTTAGGATATCAAACATCTGTTAGGCACATTCTGCATGCAGTAAATTAAGGGGACTTCAAGAGTAGAATGTAGAAATTCCTAGTCAAAGGTAAGATAAATGCCTGGAAAGGTACATAATGGAAGAATATTCACAGATGGGCATATAGATGAGAGCGTGAAGTTTCTGACTTGTCAGTAAAGTAAGTGCTATGAGTTTTTCCCCCCCAGCAGTTATTTTGATCTTGTAATGGTTCTTCTACAGTTTTGTCCTATCTGTCCTCATTTATGACACCCTTCAATAATCGGCAGCCAAAGTTCCATGAGTGGACTTCAAAACAAAGTGGAAGGAACCAATGAGATAAGGACTGAGTCGATATACATGAACAAGTTAGTCCTATGATCTAAATACACCGGCTGCCTGTGTGTGGTAGCTTCTGTGACTGGGAAAGAGTCTGAGCCAGGTGGGAGAAAAGGGAGTGCTGTGTGGGAAGAGAGGTCCCTGATACAAAGCTGCATTTACTCTGAGGGGTGGGTTCTTTCTGTCTTCAGTTTCTACAGCCAGGCTGCCCCTCACTGTTCCGCACCTAGTGCATATTTCTGTGTGGTGTCATGTTGTGTTTCAGACATTGTGTTTATATGAGCGTTATAAGCATGTGAGAATTTCAGAGGGTATGTGTGTAAACAGAGACAGCACCAAACCATCGCTTGGGAAGGGCATCCTAAGCCACCTGGATAAACAGATAATTTGAGGAAAGATCCTGTTCTCGCCAGCCAAGCTTGGCTTGGAGGCCTGTCACTCAATCCCCACTCCATCAAGCAGGCTGCCCCTACACCAATCATATCACCAAATGCATACATAGCTGGCACCGCTGGGGTAGATGGTATCTCCAAGTGCACCACACGTGGTTCACCGGTGATGACCACCCGCTCTGCCAGTGAGCCCCGGGCTTCTCTCTGAGACAGCTCTGGGAGAGACAGATGCTCTGGACGCCCCTGAGTCCTGTTGCTCCTTCCTTGGTGGGAATTCTAATCTGTTGCTTCTGATTCCTCCAAACACCCTTCCTTCATTCCACATTTTGTGTTCGACTTTGCTTTTGACACGGATTTCTCACTTAATAAATCATTTCTGAAACGATTAAATGACAACTCAATAAATGGCTTTGTCAGTGTCATGCAATGAAAAGCCAAATTATCATGCTAGAGAATGTAGCATCTTTCTTCTTATAACATCGTAAAGAGGTTTTAAAAATAACTACACAGTCACAAAAAATGTTTCAGGTATTTAAGTTTGCAAAATCAATACGAATATTCTGTAAATTTCTTTCTGGAAACTTGAAACCTTACAGGTGACCTTATTTATTCATAAATATATGAATGAAACTCCTGTGTTAAGAGTGTGATCCTATTATTTAAACAAGAGTTGATAAATTACATTGATATATATGCGTATGTACAGACGCATGCATATTAGTATTTAAATATATATTATATATATAAATTTATAGATTTAAATTATATGAATATACTTCTGGATTTAAATATATGTACATTTATCTTTAAGTAAATTTAAATATATGTGTCATATATATGTGTATATAGATATATATCATATATCTTTAAATCTTAGCGTGTTTTATCTTGATTTCTCCATAATTATAAATTCTGATCTTTCAAATATTTTACCTGAATGCCAGGTATCAGAGGATTTAGAAGAATTTTGCTCCATTTACTTTGTGTTAAAATGTTGATGTTGGAAATAGATGTCACAACAGTAGTAATACATAAATTATGCCAAATTATTGTAAAGTCTTGTTGCTCATTGCCAAAATCTTATTAAGGTGCAACAAATTAGTATAGTACTTTAATGACATGATGGCCAAGCTAGACTCTACCTTTTGTAATAGATGTTACTTTTAAATGAGAGGCACTATTAGATGGGATTGCAGATGTAGATACAGATACATGCAATGATATATATATATATATATCAAAAGTATATATATATATATATATATATATTGCCCGAAACCATCCTCCAAGCATATTAGAAACAATGGCACTAGCAACACGTATTGAGTGTCTACCATGAGCCACATTTGTGCTGATAGCTTTTTATAAACACTGCAAAGGAGAGATCATCCCTACTTAGAGATGAGAACAGAGGGCTCACGATGTTAATCATGAAGAACCCAGCCTGATGTGAGTAGCAGGACTGAGACTTGAAACAGGCTTGTGTCCTTCCCATTGCACAACTCATTCATAATCAACAAAAGTACTACCTGCTTCTTAACACAGATGTGGCAGCTGCCTTACTTTAAAATGTAGCAATCACAAGAATTCTTTGAAATAATCACAATTCTTGGGGCTCCTGGGTGGCTCAGTTGGTTTAGCATCTGCCTTCGGCTTGGGTCCTGATCTCAGGGTCTTAGGATCAAGCTCCACATTGGTCTCTGTGCTCAGCGACAGGTCTGCTTCTCCCTCTCTCTCTCCCTCTGTGATCTCTCTTGCTTTTGCTCTCTCTCAAAGAAATAAATAAAATCTTAAAAAAAGAAAGAATCTTAATTCTCTGTTTCCTCTAATCAAGATGACTCTTGATGAAGGAACATATTAGGGGTTTGTTGAGTGTATTGCTCTGTTGTTCAATGACTTACATGATTTCCTTATTTAAACATGAAAAAGAAGCCAAAGGAAATAAATTAATGTGCTTTGGACAAAATTGGGCAGTACTTATCAGAGTTCTTGAAGACTAGATACTGATAAAGAGAGTGGACTCTAAATTAGTTCTTTTCCACTTAGAAATACCTTTGCTTATTCAGCACTAGATACAGTGCTGCCAGTAATTGAGACAGCACCATGGATTCAGATAAGATAAGGATGCAGGAAGGCAGATTTTTATTTTCTTTTATTTAGTTTTAAAGCTTAAGTACAGTTGACATGCAATGTTGCATTTGTCGTAGGTGTACGACAGAGTGATTCAACATCTCTATATGCTGTGCTCACTAAAAGTGTGGCCACCATCCATCAGGGAAGGTGGATTTTTGATTCAAACTGGGTCTGGATTACTGTTTCATTTGAGTCTCTTAATTTAAGAGTGCTCTAAAAAATTCTGCTTTATGGACAGATTTGGAACATGAATTTTGGATTGAGGCAAATCTGAGTGTGAATCCCTGCTGCTTACTAACATTGTCAACCCTGAGCAGCATTTTATGTCTCTGAGCCTTTAAGTTCACATCTCTAAAAGTTTATAAAACCTACCTCTGAGTGATACAAGAATCCACTGACGTCTCAATCTATGTAGAACCCCCGTGTCCCTGACATAAAAGAAGCATTCAAATTAGCAATCTGAATCTTTATTGGAAGCAACTTGGATTGTTGACTAAGACTGTGTCCGACTTCCAAAAGGCACCCTTTTTTCCCTTCAAACGTTAGGTGATAAGTGCAGTCAACATAGCCCTGCTTGCGTTCCCAGTATATTATCTAGGCCAGTGGCATTTGCCAGTTCTTGAAGCCATGACATACTAGGTGCCTGCTGGTGAGAGGCGAGTGGTGCCTTTGAGACTCTGAATAGTCAAGCATTTCCCCCTTCGGGCCCTGTGCTGCTGCTTGACTTGGTTCCAGGATGAATGAAGTGTCTGCCATTCTTGTGCATAGACACAGGTTACTAAGTAATAACAGAAAATGTAAGTGGGTCTGGAAAAAAGGTAAACCACCTGGAGGCCCAGGGATTTAACACCGAGCAGATTTTTAGTCACTGATATTTTGTTTAAATCAGTTCCCAGAAAAGTAATGTCAGCATAGTTTAAAAATAAAACCTGGGGCCTTGGTTGAGGCTGGATCCCAGAATCTCAGGAACCATGCATCAACATCCATTCTCACAAAGCCAGGTAATAGCAAAGCATTGTTTGTTCATTTCAGAATGAGTTGGCTAGCCAGTCAAAATGAGTCAGTCAAAATACTGACTTTTGCCTGATTTCCAGAAGCACAAGCTTGTTTTGCAATTTGTTTTACTACTGACATAGATTCTTTAACCTCCTTCCACTAAATAAAGATACTGTCACAGCAAAGATTTCCAGGTGCACAACATGTTATTATCCAAAGTCTCAGGTAGCAGCAGGTTCTGGACAAAGAGGTAGGAGATAAGACGTAAAGAAAGGAGGTAGGGAGATATTGGGGAAGTAACAGATTCTGGACAGGGTATAGGAATAGGGACTCAAAAAAGATCTGGATGGTGTTTAAGACACCCAATTCAGAACCATCTCTATCTAGTGAGACTTAAAGAACCTTTCAAAAGAGGTACCAAGGAGAATGAAAACAGGATTTGGAATTAAGGAATCTATGTCCCCATCCTGACACTTTCCCTAATTGTGGGTGCACATCTTTAGGGACACTTAAGCTCTCTGAGCCTCCAAGGGTATGTCTTATTCCAACATGAGCACCTTGTCCAGGCACACAGTAGGTATTTAATAAATCCTGGCTGTAATTGCTATATCATTTCCAAAAGTACTAATGGAGTATATATTGTGTGATAAGTCACAGGATTGAATTTTGGAAAAAAACACATATTATCCTTTATTGGTCCAGAAAATAAAGACATGCCATATGTTTGGCTGAAATTCAGGACTTGTGTTGGGCACAAAGGAGATAAGCCTGGATGGGCTGATGCACCTTCTGGATTTGTTCAGGTAAATTTCTTGTTTACACTGGCTTGTACCTGCAAGTTTTAATTGAGTCACCTTTCGCTCTCAAAAGTGTTTTGTTTTGGATGATAAATTATACGGTCAGTATGCTTCAAGGGTCCATTAATTTGGCATAAGCAGATTATAATTAACTCAGGAGAAAAGAAGACTAAGGAAATGTAATACCTTTTGAGTGTGTGTGACCAGAGAATGGGTAGTGATATTAATAGATGTTGGATGATCCTTACCCTCATGTTAATTCAGGAGATGGCCAGCATTTTTTTAAAGAGTTTAAACATAAAGCATGATGAAAGAATGACCATAGATAAGATTTTGGTTTTAAGCCTCCAGTGGTCTTAAAGTTCAAGGTCTTTAGTAATCTATATAACATTAGTGTGAGCAATAATGCAGCATTTAGAGAAACCCTAATTTCTAAGGAGTTCCTGCAGGACATTTGTTAGGATTATTAAGGAGAGAGCTTAGCTGCCTCAATTAATTTTTACTAAAGGCAAAATTAGTTTATTTGGGAGAAAGATGTCTACTGGAATGTGTATCAGCCTGTAACAGACAGATACACTTAGTTTTAAAGCTTCAGAGGAGGGGCGCCTGGATAGCTCAGTCAGTTAAGCCTCTGACTCTTGATTTCTGCTCAGGTCCTGAGATCGGGCCCCCATGTGGAACCTGGCATCAGGCACTGCACTCAGAGCAGAATCTGCTTGAGATTCTCTCTTCCTCTCCCTTTGCCTCCTCCCACTCGTGAGCTCTCTCTCCCTCTCTCTCTCTCTCAATACATACATAAAATCTTTAAAAATACATACATACATACATAAACAAATACATAAATAAATAAATAAAAATAAAGCTTCAGAGGAATCAAGTTATTCTCCCATACAGTGGAAGTGTATATAGGGACCACAAGATTAAAGTATCTTCTTTTGGTCACTTTTTAACTTGAGCACAGACTTGTAATGGGCTGAATAATGCCCCTCCCCTATTCCAGATCAACCAGGAACCTTAGAATGTGGTCTGCTTTGTACATAAGGTCTTTGTGGATGTAAGTAGTTAAGGATCTTGAGGTGAGATCATCCTGGAATTAGAAAGAGCTGTAAATCCAGTGACTGGTGTCCTAATACAAAGAGGGGAGGACACCAAGAAACACAAGGAAGGTCATACAAACATGAGGACAGAGACTGGAGTGACACAGCTATGAGCCAAGGAACACCAAGGATTTCCAGGAGCCACCAGTAGCGAGGAAGAGGCAAGGAAGGGATCTTCACTAGAGCTTTCAAGGAGAGCCCCACCATGCCAACACTTTGTGTTGTACTTCTGGCTTCCAGGACCATGAGAGAATAATTTTATTTTGTTTTCAGCTTCTCAGTTTGTGGGAATTTGTGCGGCAGCCCTATTACAAAGCATGTACAAGTTTGTGAAATGTACTATGATTCCACACATATAACCCTGAGCTTGTCTACCAGAATGTGGTACATTCTGTGCATAGCAGCCCTTGTATAACAACATCCCCGATTGGGGCACCTGGGTGGCTCAGTCGGTTAAGCGTCTGCCTTCGGCTCAGGTCATGATCCCGGGGTTCTGGGATGGAGCCCCACATCAGGCTCCTGGCTCAGCAGGAAGTTAGCTTCTCCCTCACCCTCTGCTGCTCCCCTCCCACACTCTCTCTCTCTCTCAGATGAATAGATAAAATCTTAAAAAAAAAAGTTAAAACATGGGGTGCCTGGGTGGCTCAGTCAGTTAAGCATCTGCGTTCGACTCAGGTCATGATCCCAGGGTCCTGGGATTGAGCCCCGCATTGGGCTCCCTGCTCGGCGGGAAGCCTGCTTCTCCCTCTCCCACTCCCCTGCTTGTGTTCCCTCTCTCACTGTGTCTCTCTCTGTCAAATAAACAAATAAAATCTTTTAAAAAATAAGTTAAAACAAACAAACAAACAACCTCCCCGACTCACCCACAGCACCTAGCACAATGACACCACTGGTTCCACAGAGCCATACTGGCTATGCATTTTAATCCTTTTCTACCATTAAGCTTTTACTCATAGTAACACCAGCATCTGCAATTCTTCTTCACCCCCCCCACCTGCATGTCCCCTCAATGCATACACCTCTACCTCCAGAAATTATCTCTCTTCTTTTGAAATCCAGGGCAAATATAATCCCAGATCCACAGTGACACTTCTGATTCAGTCTCTTCAGGGGGGAGTGATCTCTTACATATCTATGTTCCCTTCCCACTTTATTGGTTCATCTCTTAGGATTTATAGAAACTCTTCTTTATATTTTGTTATAATCCCTTCAAATGTTGTTCCATGTGAGCTAGTCTTGTCCAAAAAAACTAAACAGGGTATGTTTGGAAGACAGACCCCAGTCTTATTTGTATCTCCATCTTTGTACTTTGCCTTGCACAAAGTAAATGATCAACAGTAATCTTCTGACTGTTTGCCCTGACTACTTCATTCCACAGTGATAAAACTGAAATGTTCTCTAAAATTACTTTTCCATCATTATAAATTTGACTTGAAAGCCATGCAATCGATGCATTTGCAAGGGATTATCTGTTGCCCATAGCTCATTAAGGCTGTCCTCATAAAGCACACACATTTCATTGAAATAGCCATATGTAAGACCCTAAGTGAAAAAGTGACCCATGCAAATGGCCTGGCATAAGGAAAATACCCACAACAATGTAGTTCATGCAATGACTCTGCTGGATGGCTACAGATCTGAGATGTGGGTGATGGATGAGCTAACTTGAAGAAGGCAGCCAGAGCTGTCAGGGGAAAGAAGAGGGTGCAATGCCTCATTAATTTGTTCCCAGCAAACAATTTTCAAGGATTAGCCACATACTGGTGCTCCTAGAATATGCTCTTTGTAAATGGAACAAAGATGATATGACAGGCATTTCAAAACAGTAATCACTGGATTAATGACACTGCTGAGGAACTAGGACTCATTATACCTAATTTAGAAGATTGTGACTATGTTGCATAGATGAGTTACAAGGTGGCATTTGGGCCAAGTGGCTGGACAAATGCAAAATGCCATTATAGTGCCCCTTTGGATGTCTTAGATATATAGCACCTTCTCTCATCCTTCATTATTTGAAGACTACAGAATAATATTGCATATTGAAGTGTACCAGTTCAAACTGAGTCCTCCTCTATGCTGCGCTATAAGAAGACACTGGCCACCTGGTTGATAAACAACATTCCAGGAAAATGTGATATTGTAACAATGCTATCACAGTGTTATACTTAAACAGACTTCATCAGACAAAAAGTAACATTGTGAAAAAGAGAATATCATGGCAGCTGTCTTCTGAGACTTACATGTCTTCCTACAACAATGCAAGTATTCATCAGTGGTGGTCTGACATTAAACAATGTAATGCGATTTTATTTTTTGTTTTTATTTACATTTCAATTAGTTAACATACAGTGTAATACTAATTTCAGGTGTACAAGTTAGTGATTTAATACTTCCATACAGTACCTGATGCTCATCACAGCAAGTGCCCTCCTTAATCCCCACCACCTATCCCCCCCCATCTCCCAAACTACCTCCCCTCTGGTAAACATCACTTTTTTCTCTATAGTAAAAAGTCCGTTTCTTGGTTAACCTCTCTCTCTGTCTTTTTCCCCCGTTCTGCTTGTTTGTTTTGTTTCTTAAATTCCACATATAAGTTAAATCATATGGTATTTGTCTTTCTTTGATTTATTTAGTTTAGCATAATACTCTCTAGATCCATTCATGTCATTGCAACTGGCAAAATTTCATTATTTTTTTATGGCTGAGTAATATTCCAGTTTATGTATATACTACCTCTTCTTTAGCTATTTATCAGTCAGTGGATGCTTGGGTTGTTGCCATTGTTTGATTACTGTAGATAATGCTACTACAAACATCAGGTTGCCTGTATCCCCTTGAATTAGTATTTTTGTATTCTTTGCATAAATATCTAGTAGTACAATTACTGGATGACAGAGTAGTTGTATTTTCAACTTTTTGAGGGACCTTCGTACTGTTTTCCAGAACGGCTGCAATGTAAAGTGATTCTAAGTGCATATATCCATAACCAGTAATATTTCCAATAGCATAACTTAATATGCTCCATAATACAAAACACTTTGATGACACAGGTAGATTCTTAGAGTTTAAAAGGAAATGTCCATTCATCTATGAATAGAAGAAGAGCTACATGCTGAAATTAAACCACCATGCAATGAAACATAGAATCCCTTGCCTGCAGATCTGACACCAGGTAAATGTAATAGATAATCATACATGCACACAATACACACACACACGCACACACATGCACACACACACACATACACAGAAAAAATGAATACAATTTTCTTTTTTAAAAAGGTTTTTAAAGATTTTATTTATTTATTTGACAGAGAGAGACGTAGCGAGAGAGGGAACACAAGCAGGGGGAGTAGGAGAGGGAGAAGCAGGCTTCCCGTGGAGCAGGGAGCCCGATGCGGGGTTCGATCCCAAGACCCTGGGATCACGACCTGAGCCGAAGGCAGACGCTTAACGACTGAGCCACCCAGGCACCCCTACAATTTTCACATCTTAAATAATTTTGACAAATTATTAGGTTTACCTAAGAATTATCCCCTTCCATAATGTCATTTTAAAATAGCTTAAGAAACAGTATTATTTTGTATTTACTTTTTCTGTAGGAATGCATCCCTCATTGTATTCTTCATTTAATTTTATATAATTCACATAAAATACATTTAAAATAAAACTAGAGAGTGCAAGGGGTTCACTGTATCAGAAATTCCATGACGGTAACGGAAAATCTCAAATGCCATCCTGAAGAGTGATGCACATGGATACGAAGATTCACGGCAGCCATCTTTAGTGGGTAATTCAGTTAATCTAGTAACTGGAGGGGTTGTGAGCTTCCTGTGTTGGGATTTGCTTAAATATAGAGATCTCTAAAATAGATATCCCCCCAGCAGAATTAATCACCTCCATATTCTCCTACTACTGCTTCTTAAAGAGGACATATCACACGCTATTCTAATAACCTTTTTGTTTGTCTCTCTCCCCAAAAGAGAGTGAGCTTTGAGAGGTGGCAGAAACTGAGATTTAGGGAGGAAGATCAGTGAAGAAGGATGAAAATGATAATGGCAACAAGTCACAGGGGCAGTGGCTATAGTATTTCCCCATTTCCCCATTTCCAGGGGAGCCTGCCCCGTGCACACATCTGTCCCTTTGCTTCCTGAGCTCCCAGTGTCCAGATCTGTGGCAAAGGAAGCTCTCCTCTGGGGATGCAGTCCACCTGCCTGCTTCCTGTCACAATGTTTGCCTTGTAACCAGGCCACTCTGTACTTGGGAGCTGCAGGCGAGATGCTATTTCTGCAGTGACATTTCCTTCTTTCTTGGCTGTCAAAGCAGAAGCTGTTCAGGTACCAATCCTCAGACTCTTGAATAAGAGAAAAATTGCTATGTAGGGAGTTGGAAGGGTGCAGGTGGGATCCAAGCAGGGTTTTCTAACTGCAAGGGTCAGAGAAGCATGAGGATATTGGGCAAGTACAGCTTTCAGTTTCATTGTGATTGTGATAGCTGCTTATTAGATATTTACAGCCCACCCATTCTAAGCAGAGGAGGGAAGATGGCTTATAAAAGTGTATGTAATAGGCAGGTATGAAATGAAGCAGTAGGGCAATCACCGAAAGGAAGAATTAATTGTACAAAAACAAAATAAATCCAACATAAGGTTAATACAACAAATTAGATTGAATATATAGGTTTCCCTATGATGAGTAGCATCTTTGCTAACATGCTATTGCATATGAGATACAAACATCATTCTGCAAATTTAAGAAATCAGGATAGAAATATTAGCAATCTGTCCCCTGATCCCTTTTTACTTCTATCAAACCAGATAGACACCATGTAGGTCAGTGAAAGAGAGGCGTTTTGTTGTTGTTGTCTGTTTTGTTTCCTTTTGTTTTGTGTATCATAGCATAGAATTTACCCAAAAGCCTTCTGGGAAGCAGCAACAAGTGGGGCGGCTTCACCTGTCAGTGAATGGCCCAGAATGCCCATGCCAGCACTGAACAGGAGGTGGAGGAGGCAGGTGGACAGCAGTAGGACATGTGAGGTAAGGTCTTCCTCTGAGAAATTCCACCTGGACCTATGCCCCTGTTCTTAAAATATACAGAACGTGAACCATATACATTTATCTCGTTCACCACTGGGGGATACATGATCCAAGGTCTCTATGGTAAAATTCAAGGACCGTCTCTACCTTCTTCCAAAAATTTAATTGGGTTCGTGACCAACCAACATGTCTTAGTGATCCTGACTGAGTTTTCCAAAGGTCATACATGATTTGGAAGCTCCTTGCTCTCCACTGACACTCTTTTGTATATGACAAGTGCTCCCCAAATCCTCCTGAAGGTGACGTGAGGATACGGCCAGAAAGAGCATGGGGTATATGTCCATAAAGCCTTCACTTTGAATCTCAGCATCCCTGCCACCAAATGCCCTGTGCCCTTAGACCAGTTATTTACACTGCTGCCCTACCCAATTTCCTTTCCTATGAAATGCAAATCACAGTGTCTCTTATGTCACATCATTGGGGGATATGAGATATCTGTCACAAAATACATGGTCGATGGATGATGGGCATTATTAACCACTTTTGCTGTATGCTAACCCATTTTGCCATATACAAGAAGATAATATTTTCAATCTCTAGATGCCAGAGTAGTAGAAACCAGCCTGCCCTTGGGACCTATCTGGATACTCAAATTATAGGCATGGATAAGACATCTCTAAGTTGATTAACAGAATGAGTTCATTTAACCCATGTAAATAGTCAAACCTATTCTTGTAAATAACTGCCCAAACTAGGCTCTTCCTATAAAACAATGCAGAAATAATCCTCTGGTTGACAGTCTTTGAGTAAACTAAATGATGCCCAAATACACACACACACACACACACACACACACACACACACACACACACACACACACACCCTGATCTCCATGCCCAGTGATCAATATCAGAATTAGATCCCAAGACACCAGAACTAGAAATATGGATCCTTTCTGAGGCAACATGAATGTGAGCAGCCTATCAGGGTTCCTTGGGGAAACTCTAGAATCAGATGTTTGAGAGAGAGTATCCACACCAAGGCCTAAAGCCCAGAACCATGGCTGAATTTAGTTGTCAAATGGAGATTTCAGACTCATGGAGGGTAGAATGGAGTGAAACCAGATCTGGTCCAAGGTAGGAGGGTCCTAGATGACCACCTCCTGCTATCTCTGGTGGTTTTATGAACTTACTCAAAGCCCAGAGGCAGATCAGATAATTAGCAAACCAAAGGCAGCCCTAGTCATTCTTGTTATTTTACGTGCAGGTGTCACTGTAGCAGAATCTCTCTCTAATACTGTTGTGTGAGTGTGTGCATAGGTGAGTGTGTGCATAGGTGAGTGTGTGCATAGGTGAGTGTGTGCATAGGTGTGTGCATAGGTGAGTGTGTGCATAGGTAAGTGTGCCTGTGTGTTTCTGTCTGGGTCTGTGTATTTGAGGACGCAACAATTCCTTTCAACAAAGTTTTCAGACAGGGACAAAGATGAATGCTTCCAGCCTCTCTCACAGTTTGTGGAGTGGCACAGCATGCTGCCTCCACCCTGGCAGAGAAAAGTCTCTGAAGAAAGCCCCCACTGTGTGCACTTGGCCATCTGGAGTCCCTGAAGTGAGAACCATGACATTCTAGCGCGGCCCGTCAATTTCTGTTTGCCTCATCCCTTAGTGTCAGTTTTACTTTCTCCATCCAATAAGGTCCAAATGGATGGCAGGGCACCTCCACACACTCTGGTTTTGCTAATAATGGTCCGCGGACTACACTAATGTGGTCATTATCCCCCCTCATGTTCGTGGGGTGCAAATTGCCACTTTAACATCCATCGCTTCTGTCTTCAGCCACCACTATCCTTCATACCAACCGTTCTTAGAACCCAAGAAATTCTGTCTAAAAAGAGGACATTGTGCCCATGCTTCCCACAAGCATTCAGAGATGAAAGGGTACTGAGGGCAACATGCCTGAGAGATTATAGCAAGTTAGGGAAGAGAGGAGGCCCTCTGGCAAGGTTTTTAGATGCAGCAAATGAAACTAATTCATGAGTAAAGGATCCTGACATGAAATTGCAGCTGGTGCAGTGCGTGTGTACCGTCTGGCTTATCTAGGTGACAGAGGGCCGGTTTGGGAGCCTGGGATCTGTCTTCTGCTCCAGCAGCTTTGGCTGGACGACACAAAATTAATGGGCCTTCACATTTCCATTCGCAGCATGAGAATGGTAAAAAATAACGGAGTCAGTCAGTCAGGATTTGGGTCAGTGCAAAGTCAAACAACCAAGCAAATATCCAACAGCCACAAGGAGAAAGACCACACAGTGTCAAATGTGCCTGGTGTTGACAACCTTCTCTCTGTGCCCAGCACAGTGACTATGCTGATGAGTTCCCCCTATGGGGTGCCACCGTCAGGCTTAGCTGTGTGCCTTTGAACTGTTGCTTAATCTCGCCAAATCTTAGTTTCTCCATCTATAAAAATAAACAAAATTACTGACCACAGGAGACTGATGTGATTATTAAGTCTTATCTCCTGAGCCTCCTATGTGGTAAGTGCTCAACCTATGGTTACTGATAGTACTTTACAGAATCGGATGGAAGTTTCAGAAGTTTGAGGTATCTTAGCTATGATAGTCCAGCATTACCATGCCTGCTAAACAGTTAGAATTTCCTAGGTGTACGTGACTAGAAATGACCATTTTTATTTTTTATTTTTTTTATTTTTAATTGTTATGTTAATCACCATACATTACATCATTAGTTTTTGATGTAGTGTTCCATGATTCATTGATTGTGCATAACACCCAGTGCTCCATGCAGAATATGGCCTCCTTAATATCCATCACCAGGCTAACCCATCCTCCCACCCCCTCCCCTCTAGAACCCCCAGTCCATTTCTCAGAGTCCTTCATCTCTCATGCTTCGTCTCCCCCTCCTATTTACCCCCCTTCATTCTTCCCCTCCTGCTATCTTCTTTTTTTTTTCCTTAACATATATTGCATTATTTGGTTCAGAGGTACAGATCTGTGATTCAACGGTCCTGCACAATTCACAGCACTCACCATAGCACATACACTCCCCAATGTCTATGACCCAGCCACCCCATCTCTCCCACCCCCAACCACTCCAGCAACCCTCAGTTTGTTTCCTAAGATTAAGAATTCCTCATATCAGTGAGGTCATATGGTACATGTCTTTCTCTGATTGACTTATTTCACTCAGCATAACACTCCAGTTCCATCCACATTATTGCAAATGGCAAGATCTCATTCCTTTTGATGGCTGCATAATATTCCATTGTGTATATATACCACTTCTTCTTTATACATTCATCTGTCGATGGATATATGGCTCTTTCCACAGTTTGGCTATTGTGGACATTGCTGCTATAAACATTGGGGTGCACGTACTCCTTCATCTCCCTAAATTTGTATCTTTGGGGTAAATACCCAGTAGTGCAATCACTGGATCATACGGTAACTGTATTTTCAACTGTTTGAGGAACCTCCATACTGTTTTCCAGAGTGGTTGCACCAACTTGCATTCCCACCAAAGGTGTAGGAGGGTTCCCCTTTCTCCAAATCCCCGCCAAAATCTGTCATTTCCTGAATTGTTAATTTTAGCCATTCTGACTGGTGTGAGGTGGTATCTCATTGAGGTTTTGATTTGGATTTCCCTGATGCCGAGCGATGTTGACCATTTTTCATGTGTCTGTTGGCCATTAGGATGTCCTCTTTGGAAAAATGCCTGTCATGTCTTCTGCCCATTTCTTGATTGGATTATTTATTCTTTGGGTGTTGAGTTTGATAAGTTCTTTATAGATTTTGGATACTAGCCCTTTATCTGATATGTGATTTGCAAATATTTTCTACCTTTCTGTCGGTTGTCTTTTGGTCTTGTTGACTGTTTCTTTTGCTGTGCAAAAGGTTTTTATCTTGATGAAATCCCAATAGTTCATTTTTGCCCTGGCTTCCCTTGCCTTTGGCGATGTTTCCAGGAAGAAGTTGCTGCGGCTGAGGTCGAAGAGTTTGCTGCCTGTGTTCTCCTTTAGGATTTTGATGGACACCTGTCTCACGTTTAGGTCTTTCAACCATTTGGAGTCTATTTTTGTGTGTGGTGTAAGGAAATGGTCCAGTTTCATTCTTCTGCATGTGGCTGTCCATTTTCCCAACACCATTTGTTGAGGAGACGGTCTTTTTTCCATTGGACATTCTTTCCTGCTTTGTCAAAGATGAGTTGACCATAGAGTTGAGGGTCCATTTCTGGACTCTCTATTCTGTTCCATTGATCTATGTGTCGGTTTTTGTGTCAGTACCATACTGTCTTGATGATGACAGCTTTGTAATAGAGCTGGAAGTTCAGAATTGTGATGCCACCAGCTTTGCTTTTCTTTTTCAAGATTCCTCTGGCTATTAGGGGTCTCTTCTGGTTCCATACAAATTTTAGGATTATTTGTCCCATTTCTTTGAAAAAAGTGGATGGTAATTTGATGGGGATTGCATTGAATGTGTCGATTGCTCTAGGTAGCATTGACATCTTCACAATGTTTGTTCTTCCAATCCATGAGCATGGAATGTTTGTCCATTTTTTTTGTGTGTCTTCCTCAATTTCTTTCATGAGTATTTTATAGTTTTCTGAGTAGAGATCCTTTGCCTCTTTGGTTAAATTTATTCCTAGGTCTCTTATGGTTTTGGGTGCAATTGCAAATGGGATCGACTCCTTAATTTGTCTCTCTTCTGTCTTGTTGTTGGTGTATAGGAATGCCAATGATTTCTGTGCATTGATTTTATATCCTGCCACTTGAATGAATTCCTGTATGAGTTCTAGCAGTTTTGGGGTGAAGTCGTTTGGGTTTCCACATAAAGTATCATATCATCTGCAAAGAGTGAGAGTTTGACTTCCTCTTTGCCGATTTGGATGCCTTTGATTTCTTTTTGTTGTCTGACTGCTGTGGCTAGGACTTCTAATACTATGTTGAATAGCAGTGGTGATACTGGGTATCCCTGCCGCATTCCTGACCTTAGGGGAAAAGCTCTCAGCTTTTCCCCATTGAGAATGATATTCGCTGTAGGTTTTTCATAGATGGCTTTTATGATATTGAGGTATGTACCCTCTATCCCTATACTCTGAAGAGTTTTGATCAAGAAAGGATGCTGTACTTTGTCAAATGCTTTTTCTGCATCTATTGAGAGGATCATATGATTCTTGTTCTTTCTTTTGTTAACATATTGTAGCACGTTGATTGATTTGCGATGTTGAACCAACCTTGCAGCCCAGGGATAAATCCCACTTGGTCATGGTGAATAATCCTTTTAATGTACTGTTGGATCCTATTGGCTAGTATTTTGGTGAGAAATTTTGCATCCATGTTCATCAAGGATATTGGTCTGTAATTTTTTTTGATGGGGTCTTTGTCTGGTTTGGGGATCAAGATAATGGTGGCCTCATAAAACGAGTTTGGATGTTTTCCTTCCATTTCTATTTTTTGGAACAGTTTCAGTGGAATAGGTATTAATTCTTGAAACGTTTGGTAGAACTCCACTGGGAAGCAATCTGGCCCTGGGCTTTTGTTTTTTGGGAGATTTTTGATGACTGTTTCAATTTCCTTAGTGGTTATAGGTCTATTTGGGTTTTCTATTTCTTCCTGGTTTAATTTTGGTAGTTGATACATCTCTAGGAATGCATCCATTTCTTCCAGATTATCTAAATTGCTGGCATAGAGTTGCTCATAATATGTTCTTATAATTGTTTGTATTTCTTTGGTGTTTGTTGTGATCTCTCCTCTTTCATTCATGATTTTGGTGATTTGAGTCATTTCTCTTTTCTTTTTGATAAGTCTGGCCAGGGGTTTATCAATCTTGTTATTTCTTTCAAAGAACCAGCTCCTAGTTTCATTGATCTGTTCTAATGTTCTTTTGGTTTCTATCTCATTGATTTCTGCTCTTATCTTTATTATTTTTTTCTTCTCCTGCTGGGTTTAGGCTTTATTTGCTGTTTTTCCTCTAGCTCCTTTAGGTGTAGGTTTAGGTTGTGTATTTGAGACCTTTCTTGTTTCTTGAAAAAGGCTTGTATTGCTCTATACTTTCCTCTTAGGACTCCTTTGCTGTATCCCAAAGATTTTGAACAATTTTGTTTTCATTTTCATTCGTTTCCATGAATTTCTTAAATTCTTCTTTAATTTCCTGGTTGACCCATTCATTCTTTAGTAGGATGCTCTCTAGCCTCCATATATTTGAGTTCTTTCCAACTTTCCTGTTGTGATTGAGTTCTAGTTTCAAAGCAGTGTGGTCTGAAAATATGCAAGGAATAATCACAATCTTTTGGTATCAGTTGAGACCTGATTTGTAACCTAGTATGTGATCTATTCTGGAGAATGTTCCATGGGCACTAGAGAAGAATGTGTATTCCGTTGCTTTGGGATGGAATGTTCTGAATATGTCTGTGAAGTCCATTTGATCCAGTGTGTCATTTAAAGTTTCTATTTCCTTGTTGATCTTTTGCTTAGATGATCTGTCCATTTCAGTCAGGGGAGTGTTAACGTCCCCCACTATTATTGTATTTTTGTCAATGTGTTTCTTTGCTTTTGTTATTAATTGCCTTATATAATTGGCTGCTCCCATGTTAGGGGCATAGATATTTACAATTGTTAGATCTTCTTGTTGGATAGACCTTTTAAGTAAGATATAGTGTCCTTCCTCATCCCTTATTACAGTCTTTGTTTTAAAATCTAATTTGTCTGATATAAGAATTGCCACCCCAGCTTTCTTTTCATGTCCGTTAGCATGGTAAATGGTTTTCCACCCCCTCACTTTCAATCTGGGGGTGTCTTTGGTTCTAAAATGAGTCTCTTGTAGACAGCATATTGAATGGGTCTTGTTTTTTAATCCAATCTGATAGGCTTTATCTTTTGATTGGGGCATTTAGCCCATTAACATTCAGGGTAACCTTTGAAAGATATGAATTTAGTGCCTTTGTATTGCCTGTAAGTTGACTGTTACTGTATATTGTCTGTCTTCCCTTCTGGTCTATGCTACTTTTCGGCTCTCTCTTTGCTTAGGGCACCCCTTTCAATGTTTCTTTTAGGTCTGTTTGTGTTTGCAAATTCGTTTAGTTTTTGTTTGTCCTGGAAGCTTTTTATCTTTCCTTCCATTTTCAATGACAGCCTTGCTGGATATAGTATTCTTGGCTGCATATTTTTCTTGTTTAGTGCTCTGAAGATATCATGCCAGTCCTTTCTGGCCTTCCAGGTCTCTGTGGATAGTTTTGTTGCCAATCTAATGTTTCTACCATTATAGATTACGTATCTCTTCTCCTGAGCTGCTTTCAAGATTTTCTCTTTGTCTCTGAGACTCATAAGTTTTACTATTTGATGTCGGCATGTTGACCTATTTTTATTGATTTTGAGAGGGGTTCCCTGTGCCTCCTGGATTTTGATGCCTGTTTCCTTCCCCAAATTAGGGAAGTTCTCTGCTATAATTTGTTCCAATATACCTTCTGCCCCTCTCTCTCTTTCTTCTTCCTCTGGGATCCCAATTATTCTAATGTTGTTTCGTCTTGTGGTATGGCTTATCTCTCGAATTCTGCCCTCGTGATCCAGTAGTTGTTTATCTCTCTTTTTCTCAGCATCTTTATTTTCCATCATTTGGTCTTCTATATCGCTAATTCTCACTTTTGCCTCATTTATCATAGCAGTTAGTGCCCCCATTTTTGATTGCACCTCATTAACAGCCTTTTTGATTTTGATTTGGTTAGATTTTAGTTCTTTTATTTCTCCAGGAAGGGTGTCTCTAATAACTTGTATGGTTTTTTCAAGTTCAGCTAGTATCTTTAAAATCATGATTCTGAGCTCTAGGTCTGACATCGTACTAATGTCCGTATTGAGTAGGTCCCAGGAGATGTTACTACCTCTTGTTCTTTTTGTTGAGGTGATTTTTTTTCGTCTTGTCATTTTGTCTAGAGGATAATAGATGAATGAGAGAACAAAATCCTAACGGGTTAACAACGTCACCAGCAAATACACTCTAAACAAATCAGAAAAGACCTGAAACCAGGGGGAAAGAGAGGGAAAGAAAGAAAAAAGAAAGAAAAAAATGAAAAAGAAAAAGATAAAAACAAACAAAAACAGAACAAAACAAAAAAAAACAGAATATGGTCAAATATGATCAGGCTAGTGCATAGATCAGTGCCACGCACTAGATTTTGGGCGTATTTTGGTCTGTTAGAAGAAAGTGGCTTCAAAATTTTAAAGAAAGAAAGACTTTTATATGTACAAAATAAGGATTGATACAATGAAGGGATGGAAGATGAGTGTAAAGATGAAAATTATAAAATTTTTTAAAAGGAATTGATAAGATAAGAAGCTGTTTGAAAAAAGAAAGAAGTAGATTAAAAAAAAAGAAAAAAAAAGGGAGAGAATGTAATCAGGCAGGAGAGTAGAACAAAGCCATACACTAGTGATTTAGGGTATATTTTGATCTGTTAGAAGAAACTGTATCTCAAAATTTTAAAGAGAGAACAACTTATATATATATGCCAAAAATAAGGGTATCTACTATGAAGGGATAGAATATGACTCTAAAAATGAAAAATAAAGTTTTTTTTCAAAAAAGGATTGATAAGATGTTGGTTGAAAAAGGGATAAAGAAAAATTCAAAAAAAAATCTCTTAAAAAAATTAACTTTGAAAAACTAATGAAACATGGTAAAAAAGCCATGTATTCTATGTGCAGTATTCCCCTCGCGCTGGAGTTCTCCTCTTCTCCTTGATCGGTAAACTTGTTCTTGGCTGGCTGTTTGTGCTGATCTGGGCGAGGGGCCTGTTGCTGTGGTTCCCAAATGTCTTTGCCGGAGGCGGAATTGCCCCGCCCTTGTCCGTCTGGGCTAAGCAATCTGCTCGGGTTTGGTCTCAGGAGCTCTTGTTCCCTGCAAGCTCTCGGTACAGCTTTGGAGGACGAGAGTGAAAATGGTGGCCTCCCAATCTCCGCCCGGTGGAGCTGGGAACTCGGGGCCCCACTCCTCCATGTGCGCCCAGAGAAAAGCCGTCAGTCACTCCCATGTCCCCAGTCTTAGGTCGCAGTCCGTGCTCACCCGGCCTGTGACCGAGCGTTTCTATCTCTGGCACCCGAATCCATGTGGAGTTTCCAAACCCAGCAGATCCCTGCGGTGCGCTCCCGCGCCGCTCCTCCCGGGGGAGGAAGGGGAGTCTCCCCGGATCTGCCGCTTGTTGGTTCCCTGCTGGAGGAGCAGTGGCCCGACTGTGTCGCCGATCACAGTTTATGGCAACCCCAAGCTGAAAGCCCGCACCTCAGCTCCGTCTCTGCAGCCAGCTTCCCCACTCTGATACCTGGGAGCTCTGCTGCACTCAGGCACCCCCGGTCTTTCTGTGACCCCGAGGGTCCTGAGACCACACTGTCCCATGAGGGTTCCTCCCCCAGCTTAGCCACTGGAGCGACGTCCCTCAGCGGAGCTGACTTCTAAAATTTCCGATTTTGTGCTCCGCGGTTCTATTACTTGCCAGAAGCGGCCGACGGAGGCCCCCTTCCCCCCCATCTATCCTCCCGAATATCGCCTCGGATTCACTTTTCCATACGTCCTACCTTCCGGTAAGTGGTCGCTTTTCTGTTCAGATTGTTGCTGCTATTCTTCTCTTCGATCTCCTGTTGAGTTCGTAGGTTTTCAGAATGGTTTGATCCCTATTCAGCTGAATTCCTGAGACCAGACGAAATCCAGGTCTCCTACTCCTCCACCATCTTGCTCCGCCCCCTCCTAGAAATGACCATTTTTAAAAAGTGAATTGACGTTATTAAACTAGATGAAATCAACCACTTTGCACTTAAACAGACACAATATCAATTTCTTTGCAGTCTTTGGAAACTGATTTTGCTCACTTGACCCCGGGAGAGAATTAAATTTCACCTTCCAAAAATAAGTTGGTCTACCCTAAGAATGATTTATGAATAGGTCTCTGATGCATAAAATCCATTTTCTTCAGTGCATTTGTCAAAAGATTTTCCAATGTGTGTCTTGTGTAGGACTTGGTTAGTGTAATCCCCTCAGCTGCCCATGCAGGAGGCGTATTTTTGCTGACAATTTCTTTTGACAGGTCTTGGGATGATCATATTTGACTGATGTGTTGTTGTTCTTCCTTTAACTCCTGCACTATGAACTTTATATCAAGTTTTACTTCCCTGAATATTAATGCTCGGGTCTTCATGTGCAGATGAAGCGAAGCTGTAAAACTCAGTCCCATCAGCCAATTAGGATTCATCTGACAAACGACACTTTGTCTTTTGTGTGCAAACCCAGCAACAGTGAAAAGACAGCATCTTGTTTGCCTTTCCAAAAATACACCCCCATAGAACAGAAATTACATATGCTTTTTGCTGGCTTAAGCATAATATGGATTTATTATATGGGGAAGATGGATGAAAGATGTTTTTTTTAACGTGTGGCGCAGGCTTTAAAATTATTTACTGTCCTCATTATCATTAGGAAGAGGGTGTTATCTGATCTATCTTTCCAGGTTTTTATGGCAAAATTCTATTTTAAGATTCATAATCTTTAAGCATTGCCTGTTCCCTGCACAAAACACGCACGCTGCATGGGAAAGAGTGACGTCTGACAGATGTCCAGTTGCTTTCACAAAAGCATATTTGAAAAGTTGAGAACATGTTTTCTAGCAGAACCCAAAAACTGAGTCCTAAACAAAGTGGATGCTGCTGAGAAGAGTGTTTGGAAAAGAATGGCTGCTGAATTTATGTAGTGGGGACATTTAAAGTAAAAATTCAAATCTTCACCTTTGGGGTCATGGTGATTAATTTCCATTCCAAATGTAACTCTTCTTATAGGCAAGAAATCCAGTAAATATTCCCCTGTGACCAACAACCCCGTGAGCTGTTGGCAGAATTAATAAACCTGTCAGGATTTCTTTGGAATAGTGCACGTCTCTCTGTATGTCATTTAATTGTGAAGTATAAATATGCATATGGCACATCCAAGAAGACTAAATATATTAGTCTTTAGGGCCTCAGCTCCTGTTTCTGTACTCATTTATCAATTTTGATTAAATTAGGGGAGAGCATTTTGATACAAAAATATATAAAATTTATGTAGTTTTCCAGGAGAATGAGTTGCATTGTTTATACAATCTAAGTGTCCAGGGAGAAATATATATTTTACTAATATGCAGCCTTGGATAATGTAAAATGTTCTGTATATAAGATTATGTTCACAGCTTGGGAGAATTTGGGGAAAATGCTCCTGGCAAGCAAACTGTTTTTGAGAAGAAAAAGTAGAATAGCCAGGAGCAGAGGGAAAACGTAATGCAACTTAGCTTCTGGTGTTTTTAAATATGCAGCTTCTAACACTGATTCTCAATCCAAGGGAGGCTTCTCTCAGAAAGATTCTGGGTATGCAGAGGGAAAGGATATCTAGATTGAGGGAGAAAGCTTCTGGTTGTCAAGATCAAGCTCAGTTCTTCAAAGCAATGCTTTCAGTACAAATGGATCTTATTTAAAAAGAGATTGGCTTGTCCTTTTCTGAGTGAACCTGGGTCCTCCCACCCATCTGAGTGCTCCCCTGACTAGTTGAACTACCTTGTCTTTGGAATGATAGATACTGGCACAGACAGGAATAAGTCAGTGTTTTGTGACTCTCAATAATGTTTTTGCATTGAAACAGTCAAGAAAGAAGACTATCTTTTAAAAAGAGTAATAAGACATGTGTAAGTGGATATAATTGAATTTTATTAAAATCCAGGTATTGAAGTACTTTTGCTTTGTTTTGATTAGTTTGTTTTGTTTTTACTTTCCTTTCCAGACTTGAGTATTAGTTTGGAAGAGAAGGTTAATACATTTTATTAACCGAACAGTTAACCTATGGTTTGTGTTATTACAAATATTATAAAATTAACTACAAGCACATTGTAGAGATTATTGTTCCATTTTATAGATTAAAGAATTGTAGTGCATAGACATTAATCCAGTTACTTCAAGTCATGCAGTGAAGCAGTACTTTCCCTGATGATGATGGGGCCTGGGGCAAAATTGTATCATGTTGCACCATATGCCTCCATATGTGAAAGTTATAAATCATGTCAACGAACTGTGAAGTAAGTTGTGCTCTCTTTGTTAATAAATATACTTTCATAACAACATGGAGGTCCAGGTTCAAATCAGAACATGTGGTACACCCCACCCTCTTCCCTTCTGACTGGGCATAGTTCGTATTTCCGGGCTCTGCCCATGTGTCTCCCCACGCTCAGCTGACCCTTACTCATGCCCACACTATTCTTGTGGCCTGGCCCATTTTCTCTGAGGAGGATGAGCCTGGGAGGGGCCTGCACACCCCCAGGAAGTGGGCTTGGGGTGATTCAGTCAGGGAATTTTCAAATCTGGATACCTGAAAGAATGAGGGTCTAGACTAGGATGGAGGGGGTTATGGGTTACCCAGGCTCCTAGTGAGTTCACCACCTGCCTGGTCCCAGAGTCTTCATCTCTAGGGAGGAAGTCCTGAGAAGGAATGCCAGCTAGAGTAGGGTCCCTGTAAAGCATGGAGCCTGGGACAGGGGACCTCCTACTTGGTCTAAGGGAGATACTACAGCTTGGATGTACTGATAAAAATGAACTGATTGGAACTAAGGTCATGTGACTTGAAAGCTGGTATCTTACACATTCTACCTTGCTGACTTCCTAGGGCTTTAAATGAAAAAGTTAAAAAAATAAACATGTAAATTTGTCTCTCTGACAATTTGAGGACTTCATTTCACATGAACAAAATGAAAAGATTTCAAGAGTCAAGCCACAGTGCAAAGCCTTTGTGTCCCCGTGTGCCCTTGAGAAGTGACCAGGGGCCCAAAATCAGGGCCTTCATTAAACTAAGCTAGATTTCTTTCTTTGGGGTCTTCTCGAATTGGGCCTTAGGAACACCTCAGGACCACTTATCTGCTAGTAGTGCCTCAGATAAGATATTCAGGGCTCTGCAGATTTCCCAGCTGTGCTTCCAGTGAGTGATAGGAGTTTTGGGATGCTTTGTGTCTGCAATCACTGGGAAAGAGAGGTCATGATAAGCACCAGGGAGAGGGATTTTTCTCGCCTGTAGTCTGAACACAGAAAGTGATAAGAGAGAAAGGCCTCTGCAGACTGACCCTAAAAGCAAATGCAAGCTGAACAAAAGGAAGCCCTGAATGTAAGAAGATAAAGCAGTTGCACAATTGGTAACTGGCTGTGGAATATCCATCCATTCAAGTCACAACCGTATCCTACAGCATACAGTGGAGCAAAAAAAAAAAAAAAAAAAAAAA
>NW_027397064.1:104428840-104448479 GCF_003265705.2 Callorhinus ursinus
AAAAAAAAAAAAAAAAAAAAAAAAATATATATATATATATATATATAAAATAAGAAAAATCTCAAGGTCTCCACTATTAAAATAGGTCAGAACATCCAATCAGATTTAAATAAAATAGGGCTAAAACCTAAGTCAATTGGAAAATGGAAGGCATTGTTTGATCAAATAGATAGCCTGCTTTCTCAAACTGTGTCCATGGGTATTAATGAGGACACAGCAGTGCTAGACAAGAGGAAGCAAAATGGTCCTTACATTAAAAAATGTACAAGTATAAATAAGATGTCACTAAGTAATTTGTAAAAACAAGATTTTGGATTATGCAGGAGGGAACATGATGGTGATACCCGCCCCCCTAACAACTATGAGCTACAAATCACAGTCACACCCCTCCTTTGCAAGCAGAGCTTTTAGGTGAGTGACTGGCCGAGGCCAGTGTGTGGGACGCCCCAGTCTTAGCCCCTGTGTGCTCAGTGACAGCCCAGAATGATCTCTGTCCAACAAGCACCATATTCCAGTTCTGTGAGTTTTGAAAGAGGAGAATGAAAATTTCTGTTCCATGCATGGCCTGGCAAATTTTAAGTTTGTAAATCAAATGAGTTTGTGTCTTTTTAGACCAAGGCAAAATGTCACCACATCAAAATATCTATTAAAAACATTATGTCAAATATTCCTGTTCCAAACAGTATTGCAGGGGCCATATCAACATGACTGAATCAAAATATAAGACTTCTTTCTTCTACCCCAGTTCTTACCCTGTTAAAATAGGCATGCTTACCATACTATATACCGGGTTTTGTGTTCCCGAGTTGTGGTCGTCAGTGCTGTGAAGCAGAGCTTCTTGGCTGATGAATTATGGGAAGGAGTAAGTTATTTTTATATTGAGCCATTGATTCTCAGTCCTTGGAGCTACTGGGTAGGGCCTAGGGAGAGCTCCTGTTCCAATGACCAAGAACCTCATACTGTACTGTGCAAGCATAATTATTGTGTGTTGTGATCTGAAAAGGGTTGGGGGACAGTGGCAGACTGAGTCTGGAGAAAGGAAAGGTGAAATTGGGTTGAATAAATCAGAGAAAATGTACAGAAGAGGTAGATTTTGACATATGTGTACTTGGGAGAGGCACTGACAGAGGGAAGGGGATAGATTGCACAAGATGGGAATAACAAGAGACATAGTTGGGAGGGTACAATTAGAAGGTGGGAAGGAACGAGTGGGGGGTGACATTATGAAGGGGTCCTTCCAGGCTACAGGACAAGAGCTGAGCCCAGCCCTCTGGTCCAAAGGGTCTGAGAGTGGGGTATGGCAAGGTGGCTGAAGGAGGAGGTCTCGGGGCAAAGATGCAACATGATGAAAATGGGGTTCGGGAAAGTGAACCCTTAAACTGCAGGCATAGAGGACAGATGGGAAAAGAAGGAAATGGAGTCTGGGAAATCTGATAAGGGTCGCTGAATCTATACTTTTTCGGTTTTCATCTAAAATTTAGCATCGAAAAGACACAGCTTTAGTTTTCTCCTTCTTTTCAAATTGATGTTATGTATTAAAAAAAAAATAGTTTCCCACTTGAGAATTTCATCATCTTCATTTTGTTTTTAGGTTTTAACTTGTGTGCGCCTTTTTTTTTTTTTTTTTTGACAAAGACAGACACAGCAGAAGAGGGAACACAAGCAGGGGGAGCGCAAGAGGGAGAAGCAGGCTTCCCGCCGAGCAGGGAGCCGGATATGGGACTCAATCCCAGGACCCTGGGATGATGACCTGAGCCGAAGGCAGACACTTAAACTCTGAGCCACCCAGGCGCCCCATAAACTTATTTTTCTTGTCCCTCCATATTTGAAACTTCGCTATAGATAGCTATCATCAAAAATTAAGCAGAGACAGAGCTTATTTCTAAGATATTTTTAGTTTTCCCATCCCCGATCTGGACTTTGGTTTTTGTTTATTTTCTTTAGTTCAGATAAGATGGATTGCTTTGGCTTATGAAGTGAGTACTTTCTCCAGTAATAAACTTTACTTTTAAATATGTTATGAAAGTGGATTGAAATGGACTTTAATAGGAACTACTGTAGCATATATGCACGAGACATTTTTATACACAATGTGCTTATGGAAACGGAATCTGAAGCATGAAAACTTTCCAGAAACCATCTGCTCTGCCCCCCACCTCTTTAGAGGAGGAGAGAAAAAAAGAAAGAGAGAGAGAGAGAGACAGCATGCTTAATCATAAAATTTTAGAGTAAAATAATGTAACTCTAGTTTTATCATTGCACAGAAGAGAAAGAAGGAGTAGGTGAATAAAATAAATTTTAATACAGCTTCCTTGCCACTTATTAGCTGTGGGTTGATCATCAAATGGCTTAAGTTCTCTGAGTCTATTTCCTCATCTGTGAAATTAGGTAATAGTGTCTACCTTACAAGACTGGTGGAACGATTAAATAGCATAGTGTATGTAAAACACCACTTATGAAGTAAGTGTTCAATAAATTATACCTATACATAATTATTTTATTCATAAAAATAAATTGGAAACATGACAGCAAAGACCCTCATGGTTTATTTGGAGAAGTAAAGAATCCAATGGATGAATCTAACTATTCAAAGCATGAAAGACTATCTCTAAGCATTGGATGAGCAAATGCATGAGCTTGTAGGTCATTTCCTCATGATCCTTAGCTTTTGATCTTGTTCTCCAAAGGAAATGTTAAAACATAGAAGGAGTGGTGATAGTCTAGATTCTGATACTTACTAGCTATGTATCCTTAAGAAAGTTATTTAAATTTTCTATCTAAGAGATTTATAAATATTAAATACAATAGTGTACAACATATCCAGATTAATGGCTCTCACATATTGTGTTCTATAGGCATTAGTTCCCTATCCTAGCACCCCACCCCTAACCTTAGAATGCTACCAGACTTTCCTACTCTCCAAGGTTATTTGGGGTTCACAAGAGATAGTGGGTGACATAGCAGTATATATGCATGACTATACATATGTGAACTTAAAATTAAAAAGAGTTATCAGGGATGCCTGGGTGGCTCGGTCAGTTAAACATCTGCCTTTGCCTCAGGTCATGATACCAGTGTCCCAGGATCAAATCCCGCATCAGGCTCCTTGCTTGGCAGGGAACCTGCTTCTCCCTCTGCCTGCAGCTCCCCCTGCTTATGCTCTAACTCTTTCTCTTTCTCTGACAAATAAATAAATAAAATCTTAAAAAATAAACATAAAAAGAATTATCAGAGATTGGTGTCCTGATGTGGAATAATGGATGAGCAATGGATACCCTGATAAGTTAAGAGAGAGATAGTTGTCCAGGTTTCCCCATGTTAAATATATGTTCTGCTTCCTCATTGAATCTATCAGTGTCTAGACTTGATACATAAACACTTTTCTCAGCCTGACCACTGAAAGGGCTGTCCTGAACAATTCAAATCTCTTTCCCACACACAGAATAGGTATAAAATGTGTTTCCACGCTGGATGCCATATTTGCCGATGGGCTCCAAAGGACCAAAAGAAATATCCTCCTCACTCCTGCCTGCCAGGCTGGTTCATCTTCCAGCTCACTTCAGTGGTCTCACCAAAGAACCCCAGAGGAAAACAAGTTGGGGTGTCACTGGTAAAGTCTCCTTTATGATAAAAATGTGTGCCCTTTAATATACTGCTTATCTTCACATTAACTCTGAAACAGACATTATTTATACCAATATTTTGGATTTTGGCACTGACGCTCCAAAAGGTAAGTAACTTGTCTGAAGTATACATGGCAGAGGAAATGGTATAGTTGCAAGGATTTGTGTGATTATGAAGTATATAGGCCTGCACTGCCCAAAAGAAATAGAATGCAAGCTACATACGCAATTACATTTTCTAGTAGATTCATTAAAAAAACAAAAAAAAGTTGACATTATTTAATCATATACTTTATTTAACCCAATATGCCCCAATATTATTTCAATATATAATAATGTAAAATTATGAATCAGATATTTTGCTTTTTTGAATTTAGTCTTTAGGGGCGCCTGGGTGGCTCAGTCATTAAGGGTCTACCTTCAGCTCAGGTCATGATTTCAGGGTCCTGGGATCGAGCCCCACATCGGGCTCCCTGCTCAAAGGGAAGCCTGCTTCTCTCTCCCACTGCCCCTGCTTGTGTTCCCTCTCCCCCTGTCTCTCTCTCTCTGTCAAATAAATAAATAAAGCTAATTGGGTATGTTACAGCACCATGAGCACATTTCTTTTTTTAACTTCTTTTTTTAGATATGTTTGACATACAAAAAGCTGTACATAATTAATGTAGGCATATTGATGAGTTTGGAGTTAAGTATACATTCATGAGACTATCACCATAGTCTATGCCATAAGCATATCCATGACTCCAAAAATTTCTTCCCACCCTCTATTATGATTTTGCATTGGGAGATAATCACAATCAATATAAAATCTACTCTCAACAAATTTTAAGTATACAATATGGAATTATTAGCTAAGGTTCCATTGCTGTATAGTAGAACCTAGAACTTACTCATCTTGCATAACTGAAAATTTTTTCCCTTTGACTAAGACTTTCCTCAGCCCCTGGCAACCACCATTCTACTCTCTGCTTCTGTGAGTTTGGATATTTTAAATGCCTCCTGTAAGTAGTATCACATAGTATTTGTCATTCCATGTCTGGCTTATTTCACTTAGCATAATGTCCTCCAGCTTCCTCCAAGTTGTCACGAATAACAGGATTTCCTTCTTTTTTAAGGCTCAGTAATATTACCTTGTATGTATATGTCACATTTCCTTTATCCATTCATTTGTCAATGACATTTAGGTTGCTTCCTTGTCTTGGTTATTGTGAATAATGCTGAAGTGAATATGAGAGTACAAATATCTCTTTGGGATCCTGATTTCAATTCTTTTGGATTTATACTTAGAAATGGGAATGCTGGATCACAAGGTACTTCTATTTTTACTTTTTTGACTAACCTCTATTATTTTTTTTTCCATTATGGCTGCACGAATTTACATTCCCACCAGCAGTGCCCAAGGGTTCCACTTCCTCATTCTTGACGACCCTTATTATATTTTGTGTTTGTTTTTTCTATACTGTGTAACTTCCTCCTTTTTCAAAGTTTGTCCTCGAGGCACAAAATATAACATCAAATTTATCCAAATTTGGTGAAATATTGAGTCAATGTGGTGAACCAAAATTAGTCAGATTGACTGTTTGCCTGAATGGATTAATTGGCCAATCCAATAACAGCTTATAGAAGTAGTTACAGAATCAAACACAAGTTGGGTCCTTCATTGCTTGAACAGAAAGTACAGTCTCTCAGGGATAAGAGATTCTCATAGGCTGTCCTTTGGGACTCTTCACCTCTTTCTGAGCATCCGTACCCTCTTTTCCATCTCCAGGCTGGTCTAGGGACCAATATTTATAAGTGAGGTAAAATTAATCCTTTTTATTTTGCCTCCTCTTATTTGATATTATATGCTGGTGATTGAAAACAGACTTCTTTAGACAAGGTTATGCATCATTTTATTTTTGCCAACTGAGACACCCCACAGTCTGTGTGGGAACAGGATATAAGTTAGGTGATCTTGTCCTTTGTGTACTCCCTCAGCAAGAAAGTTACAGGGATCATCCAGATTCCCACTAAAGCTGATCAATGATTCTGGGTTATCTTTGCATCTGAACTTGGGAGAAGCAAGATGTGAACAGCAAAACAAGAGGTCGTTCTGAGGGCTTATCATGCGTATTTTGTGTTTTTGGTGATAGCTATCCTAACTGGCATGGGGTGATATCTCATTATAGTTTTATTTGTATTTCTGCAATGATTAGTAATATCAAGCACCTTTTCATATACTTGTTGGCCATTTGTATGTCTTCTCTGGAAAAAGGTCTACTCAGTGTATTTGCCCACTTTTTAATCAGTTTATTGTTTTTGCAATTGAGCTGTAGGAATTCCCTATATATTTTGAATATTAATCCTTTATTGGATATATGGCTTACAAATATTTTCTGTAGGTTGCCTTTTCATATTGCTGATTATTTCCTTTGTTGTACAGAAGATTTTCAGTTTGATGTAGCTCCACTTGTCCATTTTTTTTTCTTTTGTTGCCTGTGCTTTTTGATGCCATATCCAGGAAATCATCACCAAGACTAATTTCAAGAAACTTTTCCCCTATGCGTTCTAGGATTTTTATGGTTTCAGGTCTTACATTTAAATTCTTAATCCATTTTGAATCAAAGTGATTGACAGATTTAATGCAATCCCTATCAAAACCTCAATGTCATTTTTTACAGATTTAGAAAGAAAAATCCTAAAATTTATATGGAACTATAAAAGACCCAATTATTCAAAGCAATTTTGAACAAGAAGAACAAAACTGGAGGCAACATACTTCCTTATTTCAAAATATATTGCAAAGCTTCAGTAATCAAAATAGTACGGTAATGGCATAAAAACAGACATATAAACAAATGAAACAGAACCGAGAGCCCAGAAATAAACCCATGCATATACATTCAACTGATTTGCAACAAGAGTGCCAAGAATACACATTGGGGAAAAGATAGTTTTTTCAACAGATGGTGTTGGGAAAACTGGATGTCCACATGCAAAAGAATAAAATTGGATGCTTATCTTATGAGATATCCCAAAAGTGCATCTTAATTTAAACTAACAATATATATCAATTGCTCAATGACTGCATGTGAAAAGACCAGGTAGATAATTTCACTATAGGGTGCTACCTCTCTATCCATCTTTCCTCTTTTGACACATTCTGCAAAGAGCATCTAAATTAAACTACACTTTAATTTTCTGATGCTTGTGGAGGTTTGAAAGGAACCAAAAGTGAGAGAAAACAATCTTTCTTCCCTGTATTTTCCCACCATATTGAGTTTCTCAATATCATTGTCAGAATATGTGTTCTACTACCATTATCTTATGTGTTCTATTCAGTCAGTCCAAACGACACACCTACTTATGAACTACAGACCCCAGCATGCTCACCTTGACCTGAGTTCCTACTTTCAAATATAGCACATAGGGATCTCCAACATGGGCCCAGATCCCACCTCATTATCTTCATGGCTCCACCATCTCCTGGCTGTTGATGCCTTGTATTGATACATTTTTGTTTATTTGAATTTCTAACCCATTGTTTGATCTTAATCTCTGGTCATTTTGTAACCCATAATCCCTCCTCTTGCGGCTGCCTTTATTCTTGACCCACTGCTTCCCGCTTCCCTTACCTTCTGAGAGAAGTACCTCTCCACCATAAATTCTCCAGCATGGCATCAGGCAGTGTGCTTGACCCATGGGACTATTCTTCAGTCTTGCCCATCATTTCTAGTATTCTTGGCAATTGTTGCTTGCTCACTGGGCTTCAGACCTCCATACTCTGCAAGATCTGTCATTTGAAGCCTTCCCCAATGGCCTTTCAGGGACTCCTGCTTTGCACCTGGTTGTCAGGCTTTCTCTTCATTTGAATCCCCCTGTGACTCTTAGTTGCCTTGCCAAGCTTTTAGGCCAGTGAAACTATCTAATGTCTGCCAAGTGGAAAGTTTTTTTTTTTTTGGTTGTTCTTTTTCCCCTTAATTTCAAGTGCTATGAGTTTTCTCAGAAATAAGCCTATCATCCTTATTCAGCAAACTTCACACAGAAATATTCTGTACTCCTGGGAAATATTTTAAGAGCCACAAAAGCCAAAGGTATATGAGGACAAATTTTTAAACAAAAGATTCCCCATGAATTTTGATTTATTGTGTGTGATAGAATGCAGTTCTGAAGTTAACAAGTGCAGGAAACTAAGAAGTAAAAATGAGTGAAAATTAATATTGCATGCCTTCCAGTCAGTTAAGCATGCTTCTGATATGAAATGAATTAAAAACAAATGACCTGGAAAACATTATGGAGTTTTCTCAAAAAGTTAAAAATAGAGCTACTCTACGACCCAACAATTAAACTACTAGGTATTTATCCAAAGGATACAAACATAGTGATCCAAAGGGGTATGTGCATCCCAATATTTATAGCAGCAATGTCCACAATAGCCAAACTATGAAAAGGGCCCAGATGGTCATCGACAGATGAATGGATAAAGAAGATGTGGAATATATATATATATATGTGTATATATATATATATACATACATATACATATATATATGTATATATATATACATACATATACATATATATATGTATATATAATGGAATATTACTCAGCCATCAAAAATAATGAAATCTTGACATTTGCAATAATGTGGATGGAAGTAGAAGGTATTATGCTAAGCAAAATAAGTCAGAAAAAGTCAAATACCATATGATTTCACTCATGTGGAATTTAAGAAACAGAACAGATGAGCATAAGGGAAGGAAAGGAAAAAATAATAAGATGAAAACAGAGAGGGAGGCAATTCATAAGAGACTCTTTGCTCTAGGAAACAAACTAAGGGTTTCTGGAGGAGAGGTGGGTGGGAAGATGGGGTAATTGGGTGAATGGACATTAAGAAGGGCACTTGAAGTAATGAGCACTGAGTGTTGTATACAACTGATGAATCACTAAATTCTACCTCTGAAACTAATAATACACTATATGTTAGTTAAATTGAATTTAAATTAAAATTAAAAATTAAAATAAATAAAAACAGTAGACCTTAACAGGCAAGATTTTCTCTCTGATTTTAAACTTAAAGAAAGTTTATCTACTGATCCAATTAAAAACCTAATAAAAATGGATAAATCTATCTCTTAGTTGTGATGCATGAAAATATCCCCTTGATTTGTTTAAATTATATCTATGTCAAACAAATATAAAAATATGGATCCATCAAAATCTGGACATGTTTGGATAATAGACCCAATCTAAGGAGAGGACATTTGGGCCCAAACTTCCAATATTTCAAGTTCAGTCTTGGTGAAAACTACTTTCCCATTTAAGGGATTTAGCAGTTTTTACTAAGTCTATAGTAGGTAATAGTCAAACGAGTAGCATGCTTTTTTCCCCCAAATTCACTCATGGGAAGGGCTTCAGTACTCTTCTTCTCTGGGTTGGTAAGGAAAACTCTTAGCTGGGGGATTATTCAGGTGTTACACCTGTAAAGAGTAGTATAGAAAGATGAATATGCACCCGGGGGAAAGCAACAGCACAGTGAGCACATTAAAGCCAAGTCACATGGAAAAATTTGAAAAATCCTGCACATGTCCACTCTAAAGACTCCTATTTTGGCAGGACTGGGAGTAGATGATCCATCAGCCTGACCAGTTGATGCTGCAGATACATGATGGGGGGGGGGTTAATATTAATGACCTTGAAGAGCCCCTCCAGCCTTGAGATTCATTATAAAATATTCCTCTCCCACAACCACATGTAAAATATAAATGTTGTTTCATGAAACACAACCAAGAGAAGACTGCTTTTAACCATGCCAGAAAAGGGAATTCCTGCTAGTGAAGAATTTGTGCTTTGACCTGGGGCTTGTTCTTCTATAAATAATCAGCAATGAACATAGCTATGCAAGGCAGGGTCAGCTCCAGCACATTTTCCTGGCCTCATCTCATTAGATGAAGGGTGGAAAACCAGGCTCTCTCTGGCATTGGGCAAGGAAACTTTTATTGATTGCACTTTGTCATGAGTAATCTGCAGCCAAAGAAGAGAAACTGTGGGCGTCCTATAAACTGGAACTCCTGGTCTTGCATTTGCCATATTTGCAAAATGGATACAATATACAGGAGCTATGCAGAAACCTAAATAGTCCATATCCTTATTCCTGTCTCCAGGAAACCCCAATATTTATTTCCTTTATAAGTGATTGGGTAAAAACGAATCCTCATTAACTTTCAGCCCAAAAGATTTACTACAGACCACTGTGTTACATCAAAATAAATATTGAGCCAACCATCCTTTTTTAATTATTATTTTTGTTATTATTATTATCAACAATGACCTTAGCACATCAATTAGGAATAGGTTTATCTACTTGCAAGAACAGGTTTAATGGGATGGGGGAGGAATGTGTGTATGTATGTGTAATTATTTACTTGTCTTTGGCAATCAGAAATCCCATGACAGGCAATTCAGAGCTGGTAGAGCAAATGTCAAGTAACTAGTAAGTGAAGGAGCTAGAATTCGAATCCTGATTCATGTCAGGTCAGGGCCCATGCATTTGCAATCATCACCATGTTGATATACAGAAGAGACCAGCCTCAGGAAATGGGTCATCCCATGACTGACTTTGTTACTTTCCTGCCAAGTGTCCCTATGTTCCCAGCAGATGAAACAACAATGTTCATATTGTGTTAGGCAGCCAGTGCCAATTCACCTTCCAGTGAATATTTGCAGCATCTTCACTAGATGTGATTAAAGCTATGAAAGCTGAAGGAAATTTTAGGGCTGAGATGGCATATTTTATAAATACAGATAAAGACAATGCTTAACTTAGATGGGATAATAAGATCATTGGATTTGTACAAACTATCCAAGATCATCATGTTTAATAGACCCAATGCTATATTTAAGAGGAGACATTGAAAATAACACGTTTATAATAAGGTATAAGCAGATTCTACTCATTTAATTAATTCCCACCAAAGGAATCCCAAATTATTTTCAAAAGAAAAATACTGAAGAAAATGTGGTAATTCAACAAAAAAATAAGGCATTACTTCTACTGAGAAGTAATCTAAACAGGTTTTAGAAAACATTTACCTTTGCCTAATTATTCTTTATAGTCAACTTTATATGAAAATGATGAAATCTTAACACCCCAGATGGCCAATCATGTGTTTGCTTATCCGTCCACAATCGAAACAAAGCTTCAGACAGTCAATGACTTCAACATTTTCTACAAATTAGAAGAAATTTTGAGTGCTTGCTTCAGCAGCACATATACTAAAATAGAAGAAACTTTGAATAAACAGGACTCAAGTGGCTGATACAGTACTTTTCCTGAGAGATCAAACTTAGAATTTAAGATAATTTTGAATCGTATCATTCTAAGCCATGACTTCTCACTGAAAAATGGTACCTTTGACAAACAGCCCAAATTAGATAAGAGATATGTACCCTATTGAACTACATTTTCTATCTCTCTTACTAATGTTTTGAGTGAAGCCTTTTTCCCCCCTTCATGAAATCCTCTTATTCTTTTCCTCTTTAAATTATGTCCCAAGTTCTGTATGAGGAAACATATGTCCTTGAAGAGTGCTTCTAAGTCATCATAGAACCTATTTATGCCTCAGGTTATGATATGTGTAAATTTAATTTCTATCCCTTTCTTCACTTCTATGTTCAATATTTACTGAACACTCACTAGGTGTCAATAGCTTGGCATCATTCTTTCTAGGGAATAAAAAAGATGGGTTCTGGAAGTGCCATTGTTTGCTGCTCCAAAGCCCAGATGGAGCTAATCCTAGCTTGATCATATACAAATGTTTCCAGGGATTGTCTTGGTTTATGGCTAGTGTCTGAGCCTAACTATGTCTGTGCTGTTTTTTTTTTTTTTTCGTCTTCAAGTGTTTCAGTTTGGAGGATAAATTATATGTTTATCCTAGTTAAAACCATAGGAAATGTGGATTCTTCAGTCGGTGACCATGTTAGCATACCTACTTATGTGTAGTCTCTAATAGGTAAAAAAAAAAAAAAAAAAAAACCTCAAATCACATGATTTGACAATCCCATGCTATTGTTCGGGAAGTTCAGGAAAAGAAGAATAAAGTTGGAGGTTTCACACTCCCTGATTTCAAACTTTATCACAAACCTACAGTAATCAAAACAGTATGGTTTTGGCATAAAAACAGACACATAGATTAATGTACCAGTATAGAGAGCCCAGAAATAAGCCCAGGAATATGTGGTCAATTAATTTAAGACAAAGGATCCAAGAATATACAATAGGGAAAGGTTAATGTCTTCATAGACATATACTATGGTGCTGGGAAAACTGGACAGCCACATGTAAAACAGTGAAACTGGACCACCATCTTAAACCATACACAAAAGTAAACTCCAAATGGATTAAGAACTTGAACACAAGACTTGAGCCCATAAAACTCCTAGAAGAAAACATGGGTGATAAGCTCTTTGACATAGGTCTTGGCAATGATTTCATGAATCTAACACCAAAAGCAAAAGTGAACAAGTGGGAATGCATTAAGCTAAAAAGATTTTGCACAGCAGAGGAAACCATCTGCAAAATAAAAAAGACAACGTACTGAATAGGAGAAATATCTGACAAGAGGTTACTATCCGAAATATATAAAAACTCTTACAACTGAAAAAAAATAACTCAGAGGATCTGAATAGACATTTTTCCAAAGAAGGTGTAACAACAGTAAGTGAAAGGTCAACAGTAAGTGAAAAGGTATTCAACATCACTAATCATCAGGAAATGCAAATCAAAAACCACAATAAGATGTGACCTCACACCTGTCAAATGGTTCATATCAAATAGACTAGAAATAACAAGTACTGGTGCAAATGTGAAGAAAGGGAACCCTTGTGTCCTGTTGGTGGAAATGTAAACTTTACAGCCACTGTGGAAAACAGTATGGAAAAAAAAAGAAAAGAAAAAGAAAACAGTATGGAGGTTCCTCAAAAATTTAAAAATAAGATCCAGCAATTCCAATTCTTGGTATTTATCCAAAGAAAATAAAAACACCAATTGAAAAATATATATGACTCTCCATGTTCTTTGCAGCATTGTTTATAATAGTCAAGATATGGAAACAGCCTAAGCATCCATCCATGAATGAATGGATAAAGGTGTGGTATATATACATAATGGAATTTTTTATTTAAATTCAAATAGCCAACATATAGTACACCATTAGTTTCAGATGTAGAGTTCTGTAATTCATCAATTGCATACAACACTCAGTGCCTATCACATCATGTGCCCTACTTGAAGCCTGTCACCCAGTACATAATGGAATATCATTTAAATAAAAAATAATGTAATTTTACCACTTGCCACAACATGGATGGAATTTGAGGGAATTCTGCTAAGTGAATAAGTCAGACAGAAAAAGACAAATATGATCTCTTATCATATGTGATATATATATATATATATATATATATATATATATATATATATATATCCATAGCTACACGAAACAGACAGGTGGTTGTCAGAGATGGGGGGCAGATAACAAAAAACCTCAGATCATGATTTGACAAGTTAGTGCCATTATTCACATATGGATTCAAGCTCCAATGTCTGCAAAAAGCAAAGTAACCGCCTAGAATGCTCTACACAGAGCACACACCTAGAATGCTCCACACATGGTTAGCTGGTAGAAGAGAAGTAAAAATAGCTAACATTTATTTTTTGACTATATACTATGTTACCTGGCTGTGCTAAGGGCCCTTGACCACCATCTAACCCTCAGGAATAGTCCTATGGGGTGGGATTGATTATTTCCAATTTCTTTTTGAGGATATTAAGGTTCTGATAGGTGAAGGTGCCAATTATAACCTCATTGGAACTGAACTAGGTGATGATGTATATGGATTCACTGTATTAAAACAGTTCTACTCACAAATTACACAGAACCTGTTCCCACTTGGTTGTGGTGGGGACAATGAGCTGGGAGAGAGGAATAGAGTCACAGTCACTGTATTTGATGAGTTGGTGTGGTTTTGCACTCTCTGCTGACATCTGTTGGATTCAGGGACTCACTCCATCATTCATTCTTACTACACACCCTCTAACCTCCTTACCTCCCCAATCCCTGTATATGCACATTACTTATTTGTCACCAAAAAGTAATGCATATTTAAATTTTGCCCCATGCCTTTCTGATTTCTAGCATTATCCTTCACTCAGTATCTAAGTGTATAGCTTAAACATCTATTGAGCATTTGCTTGTAGAAAATGTAACATTCCCCGCCCTTATCAGAGACTTCCTATTGCGTTGGGTTTCAAGACCTCATTGATATCCTTAACCTCCCACTCTCTTTTTAAAACTTCTTTTTTCCCCCAGATTTATTGAGATACAATTGACATATAACAGTGTGTGTTACAAAGTTACAAAGTATACAAAGTGTTGACTTGATACAACTTCCATATTGCAAAATGATTACCATCATTACATTAGCTACCACCTCCACCAAATCACATAATTACTATTTCTTTTTTGTCCTGAAAACATTTAAGATTTACTCTTTTAATACCTTTCAAGATTTTAAGTGGCTCAGCTGCCTCCTCTGTGATCACTGCTTGCTAAAATTTCCACACAACACAATATAAACAAGACTGTTAATTGCATAACATCGACTTTTACTAAAACTTTGGTGACCATGTAGAGTGATCATAGTATCAGAAAGACACAATGAAGCATTGAAGCCTGGATGTCACTCTCCCCATAATCATCAGCTGTTCTCCAGCTTTGGGTCTCTAACTGGCCTGTGCCTTCAGAAGCCCCATTGTCCCCTGAAAACATCTCATCTTCAAATCAAGCCCCTTCCCTTATCTGATCTTTTTTACGTGGCCCTGGGTCCCAGGGGAAAAACAAACAAACAAACAAACAAACAGAAAACAGATTTTGATTTCACCTGCAGTTATTAAACAGCTCTAAAAATAACAAACAAAATCTCTACCACAGAAAAACCACTTCATCCGAAAAAAAGAAGATGCTTTTTCTGGTTATTAAACCCTAGAGGTTAACTTCCTTTATCTAGACCTTCCCATAACCAATATGTTCACTGAGCTATTTTCCTAAACAGATAAATAAGCTTCTCTTCTGCTACTGCTCTGGAACAAGGAGATGCTGAAATCAGCTTTTAAACTAGCAATTTTCTTCTAATGATAGAAATGAAATATATTTAATGAATCACTAAAAATGTATTTATTGAGTACCTGTAATTCTCCAGCAATGTGGGGAAGATTATGGGGCTATAAAACAGGATAATATATGGATCCTCAAGGAGCTTTCAAGTCAGTTGAAGAGCACAAATCCTCAAAGAACAGAGAGAAAGGAGGAAGAGGGTAAAAAGGCTAAGCGTTTCTCCCACACTCCCTTCTCCTACCTACTTAGACAAAACTTGTTTGAAGATAAAAGGAAAGCGTCTTTGGAAGGAAATATACCCTTTAAACTACAAAAAAATTAATTGAAATTAATTCAATGCTTATTTATTCCCCAAACCCCCATCCCTTGAGTAAGTGATGGCACCCAGAGATTTTGCAAAAAAGAGCATTTTAAATTGCTAATTCAAGAAGTACTTTATTGAGCACAATGAAAGTAGAAAATATAGACGGATGAAAAATAATTTACCATGGAAAGATTAAGGTGAGTGATTTCTTCTCAAAAAGAGATACTACTGTTTTGTTGTGATTGCACAGGAAGGTATTTAAGACTATCATCCCTATAAAGCTAGGGTCATCCTGTAGTTCAACCTCAAGGAAAAGCCAGCTAATTGAAGAGACTTGGCAAATGTGGATTCTCCTGGGACCAATTAGATAAGAATAGGAGAAATGAGCTTTTGCTTTCTTTTGTGGCGGTTTCACAAACTGGCTGCAGGGTTGTTGCTGACCAAGTATGGAAGCCAGATGGGACCTTTTAAGCAAGAAAGCAAAAAACATCTTTCTTTTACGGCCCTACTTCCATTAAGCTCAGGTTAAAGACCTAGGTCTTTGAGTACGGAACCGAGTCACTTCCCTCATGCTAGCAGGTAACTCCTCCCAGGCATCCCTATGGCATTTGCCTGCAGGCAGGTTACACCTTCACTCTCACACAAAAACAATATCATTATCCCCTCCCCTTTTTTGAGGCTGAATCATCTGAGATGTGAAGATTCAAAGCAGTGTGGTTTCCAGGCTTTTAAGACAGAGATGTTTCAAAGCTTAAACAAATCACATAAGTGGAGATTCTAAGTGTAGACCCTCAATAAGAGCAAAACAAATTATTGGTGGCCAAACAAAGGGCTTTGGAATCAGATTCACTTATGTTTGGATCCTAGCTTTTCAGTAAACTAGCTGAGTGACTGGGGCTAATGTCTAGCTCATTACTATAAGTGTTAGTATACTTACTTCTAAAATGGGAATAATAGCAGGTTCCGAGGTTCAGAATTGATGGGTATAGAGAATCAGGTGTTTAATAAGCAATGGTCATGGGCACCTGGGTGTTTCAGTGAGTTGGGAGACCGCCTTCAGCTCGGGTCATGATCCTGAAGTCCCGGGATCGAGTCCCTTGTCAGGGTCCCTGCTCAGTGGGGAGTCAGCTTCTCCTTCTGACCCTCCCCCCCTCTTGTACTCTCTCTCTTTCTCACTCTCTCTTTAAATAAATAAAATCTTTAAAATAAGTAAATAAATAAATAAAATCTTCAAAAAAATTAAGCTATGGCCATGTGGTTGAAATAAAAGTGATATAGCAACCTGGACTTATTTTCCCTTCATTCATCATTGGAATTGTCTGTGATGGTTGGTATATGGCATGCATGCGAAAGAGCATTCACAGCCAGCAGTCTCTGAGAGGTTCACATCTCTCCAGCGTATATAATCATAGCATCAAGCACCTCTCCTCAATGTATCACAGTTGGAGTTTTCTATTTATTCCTGCACGTAGTTAAAGTGTGTCTCCTTCCATATTGTATGTACCCTCCTTAAGGGCAAGTACCATTTTGGTTTTGTTTTTATGCAGTGGCATGAGCAGCCCCAGGGCATTGGCACACGCAGATTATGATCAAATAAAATTTTAAAACCTTCCCTTCCAATTTCACAGGTGAGAAAGCTGAGGCTCTGAAGGAATAATTTTCTTGAAGTAACTTAGGTCTTAGGTCTTAGGTGGAGAACCTGCGATTCAGACCTAAAAGTGATACTCAAGAGTCAGTATGGTTTCTGGTAAGATAGACAATATCACATTACAATTATTTTTATTTATTATTATTATTATTAATTTTTATTTATAGACAAGTAAACAGAAGCTTATAGGATATTAAATAATTTTCCCAGGCAGATGCGTGCAGTGCTGGGGCTCAAACCCAGGCTTCCAATTAGATGCCTACAGCTCCTTCCCGGTAACCTACTTCCCGTTCACCATGAAAACTACTCTCAGGATATTGCTAGAGCCTTCCTTAACGGTCCTCTGCTGGCTGTGCAGGGTTTGCTTGGTCCAGGCAGGAGTGATTCTTTTTTTTTTTTTCTAAAGATTTTATTTATTTATTTGAGAGAGCGAGAATGAGAGAGAGAGAGCACATGAGAGGGGGGAGGGTCAGAGGGAGAAGCAGACTCCCTGCTGAGCAGGGAGCCCGATGTGGGACTCGATCCCGGGACTCCAGGATCATGACCTGAGCCGAAGGCAGTCGCTTAACCAACTGAGCCACCCAGGCGCCCGGCAGGAGTGATTCTTTTTTACTTTCTCCCAATGATCTGGAGGAGCCAGTCCTACCAGAATCTTGGATTGGCACTGGCTGGGGAGATGGGATTCAGCTGCCACCTGCTTGCTTGTTGTAGTTTCTGCTGGAGGGCATTTTCTCTGAATATTTTTGACAGGCAGTCAGGCCTTTTTATTAAGTGAAAGTGAGCCTAGGGATCCACCACAGTGGAGTGTGGGAGTGTGACGCTACCGGGAAGTTAAGTAAAAGAGGTTGCAAGATTCACCAGCTCAGGAGCAGAGGGTTGAGCAGTCTGCCCATAGGGTCTGCTGGCCCACCCACATGAGTGCCGAGCTAGAATGATCCTGATGGGTGTGCCTTTGGAGTCTGGGGTGGGATCTGTGAATCTCTGGCTGTTGTAAGCCAAGCAGGGATGCAGGCTCAAATACTTCAAGTGTCACTGGTTCAGCCTGCCAAGTGAAATAAACTCAGGAAACTACAGGAAACCTACTCTGTCTTGGCAATCTTAATTTTTGCTATGAAGCTCTGGGTTGTCCACAGCTATTGTTGGTAGTTCCTGTGGGCTAGCCCAGTACCTGTACATAACTTCTATTCAAATCTAGGATGAATCAGTATTTCTGAAATATCAAAATGGTAGAAATATCAAAATATCAAAATATTTTCTTTTCAATTAGCAAGATACCAAAGCTATCCAAATAGTCCCCATAACTTTGTGTCTATTGTGTCACTTCCCCAGGAACCCCCAGTCTTCTCTGATCCAGCCATGACCCATCTGGAAACTGGTCGCTGTACTTTGATACTGGAACCCTGATGGGCAACGATTTATTATTCTAAATACTACTGTGCTTTTGAAATTGCTTTGACATATCTGGTTTCTCTGCTAGACTGTCAACTCCTTGAGGGCAAGAATAGTGCTTAGCTCACTTGTTTAGCCCTAATATCTAGCACAGAAGTTGGGAACACCCTATGTTTTCAAAAAAAAAATTGGAGACACAGAGTGACTTTTTAGTAGTTTTCTATTTTAAAACAGGTTAGTGCTTGATGTATGAATAGACACTCAGTGGTGTGGCTGTGTTTTCTCTTCCTCCAGGACCATGGCAAGTTTCAGTTTGTAAGATCACAGGGAGTGTCCTCTTTGTTGTTCGTTACTATCTGGACACTTCTGTAATACTGGAGTCCCGCAGTTCCACAAGGAGTTGCCCCGGATAATTAGTTTCATGAACCGCAGCCACTTTGGCTGCGTTCCCCTCTCCTGGCACTCCTGGGAATATCTGGGACCTAGGATATGCTTTCTTTCCATAGAATTATCTCAAATGAAAGTAACTATACACTATGAAATATATACATTAAACAGTAGGAGACTAGGTTATATAGAGTCATTTAAAATTGCTGGCCAGCTTTTATATGGCTTTCATCTCATCCACAGTGTTGGACTCTGTCCTTCCTTGTGCTCATAAATGGAATCCTGGATGTGTAAGGCTTGTCAAAATCATTTCACACATTCACAGCTCCCAGAACATCATTAAATGCAGGGAGTCTGGTCATTGGATACCTTTTCATCTGGAGTAATAAAATATGTTGTTATTAGTAATTTTTATTTACTGAATAAATATTATTTTTATGTAGTGAATGCTTTTTGTTTATTGATCTCCTTCCATACGGCAAGCCAACACTGCTTTTACTTTGATCATAATACTCTAAGCTCGGTATTCTTATCCTCCTTTTACCTATGAGAAAACCAAAAGCCAGAGAAATTAACTAATTTCCCCAAGGCCCTCCAGATACTAATTGGCGGTTCTGGGATTCATCTTGAGTCTGCCTGGCTCCAGCCTGCTAATGCCTTTCCCCTGGTACTGCCATGTTTTCATTCCCAGTGACCCAAACCTTCCCCAGGACAGCCTGCTTCTCCTGACCAACACAAACTCAACCTTGACAGCAGGCAAGCCATCCTCACAGCTACAACCTGGAACAATGACTGTCAAAATCTGGGAACCTTAGAATTACTGAGCGAGTTGCAAAAATTACAGGTGCTCAGGTGCCACTTCCAGATAGTCTGTCGGGAGTGGTCTGGAGTGGGCCTGAACACCTGGGTTTGTGTTGTGTGTGTGTGTTTTTTTTTAATTTTCTTTCTTTCTTTCTTTCTTTCTTTCTTTCTTTCTTTCTTTCTTTCTTTCTTTCTTTCTTTCTTTCTTTCTTTCTTTCTTTTTCTTTCTTTCTCTTTCTTTCTTTCTTTCTTTCTTTCTTTCTTTCTTTCTTTCTTTCTTTCTTTCTTTCTTTCTTTCTTTCTTTCTTTCTTTCTTTCTTTCTTTCTTTCTCT